>NC_090396.1:65005713-65216423 GCF_036365525.1 Heterodontus francisci
TGAGTGAGACCACTGGTGAATCACCTAGCCAACAAACTGGGGGAGTTGTACCCTGTCCATTGTAGTACTGTTTTCCTACGAGGTTGGTTAGCAAAGTTCCTCCCCGAATTAACACCCACAGCTGATTAGAAAGCCAAGGCAAGAAAAACATCAATGAGAAATTGCACCGCAGTACAGACCATTTTGTATATGCATTGCTTAACCATTTATACGGTATAAGTATGGAGATTAATGACCCACAGGGAAGCTGAAGACAGTGGAATCCTAATTCCTCTCCTTGTGTCTCAGATTTCTGATTACAGTATGGTTGTAGTGCAGTTACAGAGTGGTCTGAATTTCCCTGCTGTTGAACATGTTCGTGATCTGCTGTATAAGCATGCGTTGGAGGGTAAGTAGAAACCTCACTGATCCTGGCTAATCCCACAGCTTCTCTCTGTTTATGTGCAAGGCTGGCATTTGAACCTGCTCTAAATCTGCGAGTTTTCTTACGGTGGGACCCAGTGATTCTGCTGTCGAGATGCATTCAGTACTTGGAATTTTCATTCCACATTTAGCAACACAGGAGGTATTGAAATAGAACAGTATTGTGTACAGTTCTGGTCACCACAGTACAGAAAGGACATAATTGCTCTGGAGAGACTACTGAGGAGATTTACAAGTGTGTTACCACGGCTTGAAAGTTGTAGCTATGAGGAAAGATTGGATAGGCTAGGGTTGTTTCCTTTGAATAGAGGAGGTTGAGGGGTGACTTAATTGAGGGCTAGATAGAGCAGACAGGAAGGACCTGTTTCCCCTAGCGGAGAGGTCAATTACCAGGGGGCACAGATTTAAGGTGATTAGTGGAAGGATTTTGAGGGGACATGAGGAAATACTTTTTCACCCAGAGGGTGATGGGTGTCTGCAATTCACTGCCCAGATCGGTGATGGAGGCAGAAGCCCTCGACTCTTTTCACAGAATCGTTACAGTGCAGAAGGAGGTCATTCAGCTCATCGTGTCCGCACTGGCTCGCCAAAAGAGCAATTCCCTCAGTTTCATTCCCCTGCCTTCTCCCCATAACTTTGCACATTCTTCCTTTTTCATATTACTGTCTAATTCCCTTTTGAATGTTTCTCTAGTGTTAACACTCCTAGCTCTCATTAGACTTTTGTAGCTTCAGTCATCTTGATTGGCACCCCATCCACCACCTTCAACATTCACTCCCTCCCTCCACCACTGACGCACAGCAGCAGCAGTGTGTACCATCTACAAAATGCACTGCAGCAACTCGCCAAGGCTCCTTAGACAGCACCTTCCAAACCTGTGACCTCTACCACCTAAAAGGAGATGCATGGGAACACCAGCACCTCCAAGTTCCCCTCCAAGCCACACACCATCCTGATTTGGAACCTTCACCGTTGCTGGGTCAAAATCCTGGAACTCCTTACCTACACCAGGTGGACTGTAGCAGCAGCTCACTACCATCCTCTCAAGGGAAACTAGAGAAGGGCAATAGATGCTGGCCTTGCCTATAATGCCCATATCCCCCAAATGAAAGGTCACAAACCCATTGTGTCCAGTTAGCTGCCCAATGTTGATGTGTGTGAACCTTTCAGACTCCAGTTCTATTTCTCCCTTCTCTAGTTCTTTGGTCTAGGTGAGGATGTAACCAATGGGTGCACAGGAATATCTCCTGCAAAGGATGCAACGCAGTATGAGACACAGAAATAAGGAGTTGGTGTTTTTGGTTAGGATCCAAGCAAGTGGCTATTTTATTTATTTTAAAAAAATTAAATTTTGGCTTTGCCTCGAGTCAAGATTCACTCACCCTGACCTAGTTACGGAGGGAGAAATCCAGGCTTTTGTGTCCAGAATAAATTTCAACACGTTGCTCCTGTGATTCGCCAGTGTTGTCCAGCGAGGAGTTGAACTGTCCAGACCAAGAACGACTCAAATCTGAGCCTCCGTCAGTGCTGAATTCCAGCCAGGGACATGGTGAGTGCTGGAACAGGCCTTGTGTTAAGGAAGGCAGAGTGACGCTGCTGCAGTCAAATAGCCCATCAACACTTGTTGCACAAGAACAACTGACTCCATAGAACCACATACTTGCTTGGAAATGGAGGGGGGGGGGGGAAATCAGCAAGGGGCTTTATGATTAATAATCCTGTGGTTTAAGGAATAGTAACGCATTTCCTTTTCTTTCACAGCCTCTCCTCCCCGCTCTGTGATACTGGACTGTCTTCATGTCAGCAGCATTGACTACACAATGGTGAATAGCTTACACGAACTGATCCAGACATTCCAACAGAAGAATGTCTCTCTACTGTTCTCTAATTTGCGGGTATGTACTCTCAATGCTTACACATCCTGTGATTTTTAATCGCTGCACCATTGGCGACCATGCCTGTGGAATTCCCTCTTTTTTTTTTTTTCCCTTGTGACCAAGCTTTGAGTGACCTGTCCTGATATCTCCTCCTGTGGCTTGACATCAAATTTTGTTTAATGAATAGCGCCTTGGGATAGTTTAGTACATTACAGGTGCTATATAAGTACAAGTTGTTGCAATGTTTTGAGTTCAATTCTCACAGCGAGATCTGGAAAATTAACATTCTTCTATTTCAGGCACCTGTTGCTAACATCAAGCATTCCTCTGATCGGGTGCAATACAAATTACAGCCACTGTCTGCTCGGGTCTCTGACACCCCAGCACAGCTCTGAGGTAGTGCTGCACTGTTGGAGTTGTAATGTACATAAATGTAAATTGGATTATGCTGCTGGAGGGTGGGGGAAATGCCGTAACCTTCATTTTAGTACTATCTGTCTCTCAACTCCAAAAATTCATATTGGAGCCAGGCAGAGTAACCATCTTTCTTTCCCACTTAGCCTAAGATTCTGTCGATCCTGACTTCAGCGGAGATTGAAGGACTGAGACACTTTGACAGCACTGAGACTGCACTCCATCATCGACCTGGTAACTGCTCTCTCCATGGTTTTGGGGTTGTCCTAAGCCCTCTGTGTATGTGGTGGTGGGTTGGTTTGTATCGAGACCCTTGCAATGTGGAGAAATTAACACAAACTCGCGTCCTGCCAACTCATAGCTGCCTTTTATTCCAGCACTTAGCTCTGGCTCGTGGAGAGTTTGCTATTGTTGGGATGAGGGTGGAACTAGTTCTTCATTTTTGCTTCCTTTTATATCAGATTGCTGGATTAATTAGTCAATTTACAATCAACCTATAGATAACCTGAGATAATTGAAGCTTTGTGAGTGAATGCTTCTTAAACCAGAAAACAAAAATTCCTCCTTTCTCTCTTTTTTTTTTGCTACCAGCCCCCACACACCTTTCTCCCACCAAGACGGTGACTCGGGTGAGGTACAGCCCCCTCGTTCAGTACTTCCCTGTACTGGTCATTCTTTATGCAGGAGCCTGGACGTTGAGTGTCTGTCTGCAGAGGACCATCACTATCAAACCCAACTGTGCCCAATATCCCCTGGATTGCAGTCAGAAATGGGGATTCCTTTGCCTCACACAGCCAGTTATAATTTAAGAACACACCACAGATAAAACCTGGGCTCTTTCTGGTCTGCCTTTTTGTACCATGTGCAACTCAGTGGGCAGTACTCTCTCTCTCTCTTTTGATTCAGTAGGTTGTGGGTTCAAGTCCCACTCCAGAGATCAGCCCATTTAATCTAGGCTGACACTCCAGTGCTGCCCTGTTAGAGGTAACATCTTTTGGTTTGAGATGTTAAACTGAGGGCCTGTCTGCTCTCCTGGGTAGTTGTAAAAGATCCCATGACACTATTTTGAAGCATAGTAGGAGAGTTTCTACCCCCTCCCCAACCTGTGTCCTGGTCAATATTTATCCTTCAACCAGCATTACTTTAAAAACCAGATGATCTGATCATTATCACATTGCTGTTTGTAGGAGCTTGCTATTCACAAATTGGCTGCTATATTTCGGTACTTTGCATCAGTAACTACCCTTCAAAAGTACTTCATTGGCTGTAAAGTGCTTTTAGGATGCCTAGACATTGTAAAAGGTGTTATATAAATGCAAGTTTCCTCCTTCCCCATGGTGCAGCATAGCTACCCAGTCACTCGGGAGTTCTTGTCTTTATTTCCTTCCTCTCTTTAACATCTGTTCAATTTCTACAACGTGAGCTTTTACATTTTTAAAAAATGTTTCACTTTGTTTTTGAATGTACTTAACTATGTCAACAGCCTGTCACACAAGGTGATGTAAAATAAATTTGAAACTAATATTTAATGGAAAGTGGCCAGAAACTAAGAGCTTCACAAAGCAGTAAACTAGCTGTGACTTGCCTGGTTAAAAGCTGGATTCTGACAGGGCTACAAACCAAAATATGTGCTGAATAACTTTTTTTTTCTTTGCCCTCAGTAGATGACCACACACACGACCTGGATGAGAGTGAGAAACCTCTACTTAACAGGAATGAAAGATTTTACTCCTAGTGGGAATGCATTACATTTAAGTGTTGGCTGCTCCACAGAACTGTTCAGGCCCATTAACAGTTGATGCAATGCATCAGCAAGCTCTGACTAGAGACCTGCTTCTTAAGTGAGAAAGGTGCAATACTGCATCCATTTGGATCAACTGAGGAGAGCAGGTCTTCGCTGATATATCACCAGCATTGATCTAACTGACCCCTGAATGGTTTGGTGCTCCCTGTTAACGAGGACTGGAGAAATCTTTTTTGAACATCTTACAAACCTTTTCTATTCGGTGTCTTCACTGATTTGTATTTTTCTTTTTTATTTAAATGTTAACTCATTGGTTTGTCTAGTATGTTTTTATATTTAATATAGTATTGAGCACTAATCACTTTCATAATGATATGGAACTAATTAAAGAGGAGCCTTTGCTGAATGTCTGACATTGAGTGCCATCATTTAATAGCTCCGGATACAAGCTTTGGTGGTCAGATATTGAAGAATGGGTCTGCCTTTTGGAGAATGGGCGAGTGGAGGAACATTGCAACAAACAGCTACTGTTGGCTTGGGACAGGAAACCCACAGGTCTGAGATTCCACTCTCTTCGGTTAGAGATGTTCTAGATATTTACTCCTGGTCAGACTCAGCATAGTGTACTGCTCTACCCTCTACAAATCCTGTCAGTTTTCCATACTTGGTAAGAGTGCAATTTCTCTGTGCACTACAAGATTGCATAGAATCCAAACCCTTTCGTGTGGGTTTGGCTTCCATTTTATTTTAATCTTTAAATCACTATAAACATGAGCATGCATTTGCATGCCTGTGCTTTTTATTTTTGCACAGTGAGGTCTACCTGCACCCACCCCCCCACTTGAAATAGCCATTAAGTGTAGCCATCCTGCAGGTTGGTGAGAGGAGGCACAGTGCAGGAAAAATTCAAAACCTGACAGCTGCAGAATGAATTGTTTGCCCAACAGAGTAATTTGAAGGTCCAATGAACGTAGTGGAGCAATTGTTACTTGGAAAAGGGTAACGTAGACACTACACTTATTTAACTAGGATGACATCCTCGAGGTCTTGGAGCACTGACTGCTTTTTACTAGTTTGTGTCAGTAAATCAGTCAGACCAGCTAAAGGATTCTGCACTTTAATATCTAACTTAACATTGTGCCCTGAAGGAAATGTTTTGTCTATTGCAATGTGGGAAGTTTCACTGATTTAAGAGGTTTAGTTTTGTGATTTTTTTTTTTTTGTCAAGGCCCTTTATCTAATCTTTTTTTAAAAACCTAGTGTACACAAGGTGAAAGTGTCTGCATTGCACTGATCCTGTGTTAGCACAGGGCATCATTGGCACTGAGCAGGAACTTCAGATCGAGTGCCTTTGAATACTGCATGATAAATACTCCACCCCTCGTCACTAAATGTTAGAGTAAAACAAAATAAGCAGACTCTAGCCCCTGTAAATCAACAAATCTTTTATTATCGCAGTTGATTAAACTACTTTTGAAAGTACTCCTGGTGTTTCTGGACTCCAAGAGGTTGAGGAGATTACACTATTTAGGGTTGTATTCCCTGGAATTTAGAAGATTTAAGGGATGATTTGATCGAAGCTCAAGATATTAAGGGGAACACAGAGAAAACTACTCTTTCTGCTGGTTGAGGAGTCCAGGACTAGGTAATAGCCTAAAAATTAGAGCTCGGACTTTCAGGAATGAAGTTGGGGAAACCCTTTTCTACGCACAAAGGGTGGTTAGAAGTTTGGAACTCCTTCCAAAAGCCAGTTACTGCTTGGTCAATTAATTTCAAATCTGAGATTGATAGCTTTCATTTAAGCAAAGGTATTGAGAGATATGGGGCAAAGGGTGGGTATAAGGAGTTAGGTCACAAATCAGCCATAATCTCTCTGAATGGCATTACAGGCTCTGGACTAAATGGCTGCCTCCTGTTCCTATGTTCTATGATCAGGATGGTGGGTGACTGGCTGGTCCTTTTTTTTTTCTTTGAGTTTTCTGTAACTGCATGCTATATATCAGTTTGTGGTTTTAGGAGGCACAAGAATGCTCTTCCATTTGAATGATATGAAATCAGCAGCCTGCTTAGGATTCCTTGCTCAGAGGTTAAATGCACAACACTATGAAAATAGCCCTGTGCATTTACCAGCCCCCTCCAGTGTGTCTGGCACGTGCTCTTCTGAAGCACAAGGAACATGTATCTGCTAATTGCAGTTTATATTGTTTTACGTCTAAACAGATTTTAGTAAGGGGAACTATGGAACTTCCTGATTGGTGTGGCTATGCTATATTACATTGTACAAGCTCTAAACTACACTCACACAAATCTAGCGTCATTTATAAAGAAGCTGGAGTGAACAATAATTCAATATTGCTTTAACACGAGTGTACTGTTAAATCCACCACAGTTTCTGTTCTTCAAAGCCCTGAACACCACTCTGCAGGTCAAGTTGACCTCTCCCTCCCTCTCTCTCACTCTCTTTCTCACCATGTCCTCCTCTCACATGCAGTCCATAATTTGCTTCTCCAATAACAAGGGCAGTGATGTTCTCCTCTATACAATTACTCTGAGCCATCCGTTGTATGCTGTCCATCTCTGGGCTCTGGTGAATATGTTCTTAGCAGAGCCAGGTGCTGAGGAGGGAGAGTTTTGTTTGTCTTCAAGGTAAGCGTTTGCCCTTGTGATGTGAGTGAAGCCATTTCAAGACCTTGTCCAGCCCTCTGCCATCGTGTGCACTAACTTCCAGCATGCTGATGTGCTGCTTGGCGCAGGCAACTATATCATCCATCCTGAATAGGCTTTTCATTTCCACAAGGGACATGTGGCAGGGCAGGTCACTGAAATGAAAATAAACTTTAATTATTCCCATTCATTTATATATTTAAGATGTTAATCCTCACTCAGGAAGCTATTGCTTTTTATCTTCTTGTAAAAATGAGGAACTGAAAGAAATTATCAATAAAGAGATAGTACTCAATTAATTGGATTGAAAGTTGATAAATACCCTGGACCAGATGAGCTACATCCCAGAATTTTGAAGGAGGTGGCTATAGAGATTTGTGGTTATCTTTCAAAATTCTATAGATTCTGGAAGTATTCCTGTAGACTGGAAAGTAGCAAATGCAGCCCTACTATTTAAGAGCAAGAGAAAAGTGAGAACTACAGACCTGTTACTTTGTCAGTAGATTAGATTAGAGATACAGCACTGAAACAGGCCCTTCGGCCCACCGAGTCTGTGCCGACCATCAACCACCCATTTATACTAATCCTACACTAATCCCATATTCCTACCAAACATCCCCACCTGTCCCTATATTTCCCTACCATCTACCTATACTAGTGACAATTTATAATGGCCAATTTACCTACCAACCTGCAAGTCTTTTGGCTTGTGGGAGGAAACCGGAGCACCCGGAGAAAACCCACGCAGACACAGGGAGAACTTGCAAACTCCACACAGGCAGTACCCAGAATCGAACCCGGGTCCCTGGAGCTGTGAGGCTGCAGTGCTAACCACTGCACCGCAACATTTGCCGTAGGGCAAATGTTAGAATCTATTATAAAGGATGTGATAACTGGATGCTTGAAAAAGAATATTGGGCAGAGTCAACATGGATTTATGAATGAGAAATCCTGTTTGACAAACCTGTTGGAGTTTTTTGAGGATGTTACTTGTAGCATAGATAAAGGAAAACCAGTGGATGTGGTGTATTTGGATTTTCAGAAGGCTTTTGATAAGGTCCTACACAGGTTAGTAAACAAAATTACAGCACATGGGATTGGGGGTAATATAATGCCATGGATTGAGAATTAGTTAACAGACCGAGCATAGAAATAAATGGGTCATTCTCGGGATGGCAGGCTGTTACTACTGGGGTACCACAAGGATTAGTACTGGAGCCACAACTGTTCACAATCTATATAAATGATTTTGGATGTGGGGACCAAATCTAGTAATTCCAAGTTTGGTGATGACACAAAACTAGGTGGGAATGTAAATTGTGAGGAGAATGCAAGGAGGCTTCAAGGGGATTTGGATAGGCTAGGTGAATGGGCAAGAACAAGGAAAATGGAATATGATGTGAATAAGTGGGAAGTGATCTACTTTGGTAGAAAAAAAGAGTATTAAATGGTGAGAAGTTGGGAAGTGTTGTCCAAAGGGACCTGGGTGTCCTTGTTAATGAGTCACTAAAAGCCAGTATGCAGGTGCAACAAGCAATTAGGAAGGCAAATGGTATGTTGGCCTTCATTGCAAGGGGATTTGAGTACAGGAGTAAAGATGTATTGATTCAGTTGTATAAAGCCTTGGTGAGACCTGACCTGGACATTTGGTCTCCTTATCTAAGAAGGGATGTACCTGCCACACGGAGTGCAATTGAGATTCACCAGACTAATCCCTAGGATGGTGCGATTTGTCTTGAGAGATTGCAGAAACTGGGCCTGTGTTCTCTAGAGTTTTGAAGAATGAATGAGAGGTGATCTCATTGAAACTTACAAAATTCTTACAGGATGTGATGGGGTTAGAATGTTTCTTTTGGCTGGTGAGTCTAGAACCAGGAGACAGTCTCAGAATAAAGGGCAGGCCATTTACAACAGAGATTAGGAGGAATTTCTTCACTGAGGGTGGGAAATCTTTGGAATTCTCTACCCCAGAGGGCTGTGGAAGCTCAATCATTGAGCATATTCAAGACAGAAGTCGATAAATTTCTGAATGCTAGCGGCATTAATGGCTATGAGGATAGTGTAGAGGTAATCGATAGCTGTGCTCTGTTTGAATGGCAGAGCAGGCTCGATGGGCTGAATGGTCTACTCCTGCTCCTATTTCCTATGTTCCTCTCCTCATCTCACCTTTCAATCCAAACTGTTTGAGCTTCTAGCTAGAACCTTACCCTTGAGCCTTTTTGTATTTGAGGGGTGTTTTATGGAATTACATAGTATCTACAGCACAAACAAGCCATTTCGCCCAACTGCTCCATGTCATTGCTCCACATGAATCTCCTTTCCCATCCCTTTTTATCTAACCCAAGTAATACCATCCTTTGCACCAGCTACAGGTGTCGGTACAGCACAGGTCAGATGTAGATTGAAGTTTCCTTTACTCTGCCTAACACTGTACCCTTACCCCAAACCTCAGGATGACAACCTTTACTGAACTATTGTGACCTTTCCGTTTCCCAAACGCCTCACCCTTGTAACTTGACTGAGCCTAACCAGGGGCAGAAGCAACTGTGTCCAAGACCACCACAAGAAAGGAAGGTTTAAAGGAATCAAACCTGTGCTATTTACCATTCTTAATGGAGAGAAGGGACTATTAAAATAGTTCACTATGCTGGATTCAAACACTGGGGCCATGACTACTTCACACTCACACTGCCTCTCCTTGGGCCTGTACTTACACTTTGTTGAAGAGAATTAGGACTGAAGCTTGCTGCAGTTGCTCGGCTGCAAGAACGGAGAGAAGCTGAATACAGGAAGAGGAAATCTGAGTGGGATTGGCAGCGTCGATCAGGAACTAGGAGGAAAACATTCACTTTTTAGAGGCAGTGTAAAACTCTAACATTAGCATATCAATTGCAGGACTTGCTGGAGCTAATGTCTTATCTTGTGTGATAGCAGGAGAGGCCTACTCTCTACTATGTCGCTGTGGGCAAACACCTAAGCATAGAGGAGATGTTTCTTCTGGGAATGGGAAAGGTGTAGGGTCTGGCTGCTCTGATGAAGCTATCATTATAAAATAGTACAGGCACTGGCCCAGCAGCAACTTCCCTACCTGCCCACCCTCAGAGTATGATGCAAGCTGTAGGGAGACCATGCAGAAAGAAACAAATAGCCCACCCCTTAAAATAAATGCAATATTCTGGCTATTGAATAAATAATGGTATGGTGTTAACGTCACTGTAGGAACCCCTGTTAAAATGAAATTAAAAGTGCAAGAGATTATTTCTGTCCTGCGCCTGCTATCACTGAAGTTGCCAAACAAGATGTAAAAGCATCTTGTCTGCGCTTCCAGTCCTGTTGTGCTTTCTATATATTGGTCTGTGATGCTGGAGAGATTCAAATCTGCTGATACTCACTATCACAGCCTCGCAGTCGCTGTAGTAACTCTGCCAGATAGGCCCCATGCAGCCTCCTAGTTCTCGAACGGTAATCTTCCTTTTATTAACCATGATATCTGTTAAATTAGTTCCCACCTGCAGGCAAAGCAGACTGATAATGTCAAACACCTCCCTGGACAAGATGAGATTTTGTTCTAAGACATAGTTGGAAGTGCGAATAATTAATGTCACAGTAGGAGTTGTATAGAATTTACAGCACAGAAACAGGCCAGTCAGCCAAAACTGGACTGTGCCGGTGTTTGCTACACACGAGCCTTCTCCCACCCGTTCACTTAACCCTATCTGTATATCCTATTTCTTTCCTTGTGCTTATCTACTTTAACTGCATCAGTGCTAGCCACCCCAAACATGTGGTTAAGTTTGACACTCTGGGGAGAGAGGTTTGAAATGGTATAGATTGATTGTGTTAAACTGGGTTAGTAACAGTTCTGATGTTCTCTGGCTCATTTACATTTTCACTGACTCATTGCAGATTCTCATTGTCACTCCATCTTTCCTGAACTGTTGAGATTTCAAGTTCAAATCCACTTTTCCTCCTGCAAGCTTGAAGACCCCAAGTACAGTGTCACCTAATCACCTTGTCCTGATTTATCTTGCTCTTTGTTTTGCCGTGGTTCAACATTGCTGCTGGCTTGTCTAATGGACTTTGGCCCTTTTGTCTAGGTTTCCCCACTTTTAAAAAGGCAGCAGCTTTAACGTGGATATGCTGATTACACTGAGTATGTCTGAGCTGGCCTTATCTCTACTCCTAACGCTGTGGAGATGTTCCAGCAGTCTGCATGAAAAACAATGGCACTCAGCTGAAGCGACCATCCTGTTGCTGTGAGGCCACAGTGGAGTGAAGCACAGGAGGAGGGTGTGGACAGGAGGTGGAGGCTCCATCTTCCATGAATAAGAATCTCTTAGCCTGAGCCAGCTATTATTTCACATGAAGTAATATTTATTTAGATGGTAGTAGCCTATGCCAAGTCATTAAAAAGATGAATAAACTAGGGCTAAAGACAGCCTTCCTTTACAAAGCTGAAAGATCTACAATAAAGAACAACCTCTACCTAAGTGTCAGTTTGACTCAATTGATAGTACAGAAAATCAGGTGGTTGTGAGGTATTGATATCAGCACATAAGCTAGGCTGATATGGCACTTAATGCCGCATTTCCGGAGGTGCTGTCTTTCGGATGAGACATTAAGTGTAGGTCCTGTACACCCATCAAAAACTCCAGGTTGCATAATCTCCAATGGACCTAATCTGAATTTGAAGACAGCACCACTTGTGAACTACTGTTTCCCCATAAGAATCCTCCAGCTTCCCTGCGTGAGACCAAAAGTTTAGTTCCAAGTGTAAGCCTTGGCTCAATAGCAGCATTCTCAATACTGAGTCAGAGGTTCCACTCTAGGCTGGTACTTCACTGCAGGGTGTGCTGCACTCTGAGGTGCACCTTTCAGGTAAGACTTTCAACCGAAAGCAAGGGACTTCTCTTGAGGTCCCGGCCACTATTTATCCCTCAAATCAGCAAAAATCACAAACAGATTTTGTAGCCACTTAACACACTGCAGTTTCTTCACAAATTTGCTGCTACATTTTCCAACATTGCAACAAGACTGTTTCAAAGGCTATAAAGCTTTGGGACATCCTGAGCAACCAATGATTTCAAAACAAAATTGGATGGGTACTTGAAAGAAATAAACATGCAGGGCTATGGGGATCGAGTGGGGGAGGGGGACTGACTGGATTACTCCGCTGAGCCAACATGGATTTGACGGGCTGAATGGCCTTTTATGCCATAAACGACTATGACAATAAGAACAGGAGTAGACCATTCAACCCCTCGAGTCTGTTCTGCAATGTGAAGGGCATTATACATTTCTAAATTATAGCCAGTTTAGTACTGTAGACTCATCTGTTAGGATCTTGCACGAAATAAGTTTCTTGCAGCCAGTCGATAGGACTTTTGTCCCAATCAACAGTATTTCCAACACTGACAATTTACTCACCAGTCTTGTGATCTGTAATTTAATGATCACACTTCAGGCGGGAAATTTAAACACTGATGCTACATTTAACTTTCCTCAAGAAATAGAGGCGAATGGGAAAATGAAAATCCACAAGTTGCAAAAGTCAGCAAAGCTGTTAGATTGTAATTTATTAGAGATGGAGGGGCAATCCAGACCCTCACTGGATGTTCTAAGAACTACCACTCATAATACATAAAGCTTTGCTGCAAGTCTTTTATTGTGAACACATTAATCCAGTCTGCATATACCGTGGGAAGTGTAGGTGGGGGTTCTCCTAGTTCATCAGTGCTTTCTTTCAAACTCATCTGTGCATATCTGTCAAGGAAAAATATGGAATATCTAATTAAATTAGATAAATTCACACCACATTCTACAAATACTGATGTCTGTTCGAAGCTTGAAAACAATTTGTCCTCCTTATAAAATTGCTGATATTTGCACCGTTTTTAAAGAGTCAGAAGTTTGTGGGTTCTAGTCCCACTCATGAGACTTGAACATAGAATTCTGGGCTGACGTGCCAGTGTAGTACTGAGGGAGTGCACTGTCAGAGATGCCCCAAAGCCCCATCTGTTCCCTCAGGCTGGGGTCAAAGATACTATTGCATTATTTCAAAGAATAGCAGGGGAGTTATCTGACCAATATTCATTTCTCAAAACGCCTAAAACAGATTATCAGGATATTATCTGATTGTGGTTTGTGAGATCTTGCTGCACACAAGTTGGTCGCCAGGTTTCTTACAAAAGTGACCACTTTAAAAGTATTTCTTCGGATGTAAAGCATTTTGCGAAGTTCTGATGTTGTGAAAGGCGCTATGTCAATGCAAGTCTTTCTTTCTTTACATTTTATCAATACTTTTTCCCAACTGATCCTGGTTTTTTTCCCTCCCTCTCCAGCCTCCAGCTAGTATACTTCTCTTTCGCTCTCCATGCTATCTACCATCGCCTTTGGCTTCTGACTTCCTCACAGCACTCCATTAAATGCTGCACCATGAGACAAGTACTAAGACATGAAAGCAACCCAGGGAGGATAAAAAAAAACTTAATTTCTAACTGTTAGAAGAAATTACCCTTAATCCCCCTTGTCTTTCAGAGATGTTAAAATCAGGCCCCACCTGCCCGCTCAGGTGACTGTAAAAGATCCCTTGGCACTATTTTGAAGAGCAGAGGCCTTGTCCTGGCCAATATTTATCCCTCAACCAACATCCCTGAAAACAGATGATCTGTTCATTATCACATTGCTGTTAGTGGGAGCTTGCTGTGCACAAATTGGCTGCCGCATTTCCTACAACAGTGACTACACTTCAAAAGTATTTCATTGGCTGAAAGTACTTTGGGACATCCTGTAAGATGAAAGGTGCTATAGAAATCCAAGTCTTTCTTTGTATGCTGTTACTTAAATGCTACTTTACATTTTATTATGGTGGTGTAATAATCTAGGTGCAACTAAACAATTCAGCAGAGTCTGCCTGACTGTTTTGGATCATGTTATTGAATCAGATTCTTGCTGAATGGCCCCTATAGTCCTGCTGATTTATTCAGTAAGTGGCTGAGCCAGAAAGACCCCTGGCTCATTCTCTAGTCTGTGCTGAGTTAGTCAATGCCAGGCCTGCTGTAGAAATTCTAAAAAAAAAGTACAAGGTTAAAAGCATAACATTTGATTAAATGCAGAAATATGTATAATAGAGAGACAGAAGTCATGAGCTATTTTCATCCCTAACATTTTACAATGCTGTGCCACAACTAGATTACACTGATTATAGTGTGCAGTAACCATTTTAAAATAAAGACTTTTCAACAGGAAAAGAATCATATAAAATTTGATATTTAAAATCACATTTGCATGGTATTTAAAAATAGTAGTTTGTGTGAAATCTAAAATCACATCAGTTTACAACAGTGACTACATTTCAAGAGTACTTCATTGCTAAAGCACTTTGAAACATCCTGAGGTCATGAACAGCACTAAATAAAGTTTTCTATTGAATACTGTTAAAATCACATATTTAAAGGCACGCACACAGGCCGAATGGAATTTAAAGGCAAACACACAGGCCAAATGGAATTTAAAGGCACACACACAGGCCGAATGGAATTTAAAAGGCATCGACAGTATTTAAAGGCATACACACACAGAATGGTATGGTATTTAAAGGCACACACACCAAATGGTGTGGAATTTAAAGGCGCGCACACACACAGACTGGATGGAATTTAAAGGCGCGCACACACACAGACTGGATGGAATTTAAAGGCATGCACACACACTGACTGAATGGAATTTAAAGGCACAGACAGTATTTAAAGGTGCACACACACAGAATGGTATGGTATTTAAAGGCACACACAAAGAATGGTATGAATTTAAAGGCGCGCACACACACAGACTGAATGGTATTTAAAGGCACGCACACACACAGACTGAATGGAATTTAAAGGCGTGCACACACACAGACTGAATGGAATTTAAAGGCACACACACACAAAGACTGAATGGAGTTTAAAGGCACACACACACAAAGACTGAATGGAATTTAAAGGCACACACACACAAAGACTGAATGGAATTTAAAGGCACACACAAAGACTGAATGGAATTTAAAGGCACACACACAGACTGAATGGAATTTAAAGGCACACATACACACAAAGACTGAATGGAATTTAAAGGCACACACACACACAAAGACTGAATGGAATTTAAAGGCACACACACACAAAGACTGAATGGAATTTAAAGGCACACACACACAAAGACTGAATGGAATTTAAAGGCACACACACACAAAGACTGAATGGAATTTAAAGGCACACACACACAAAGACTGAATGGAATTTAAAGGCACACACACACAAAGACTGAATGGAATTTAAAGGCACACACACACAAAGACTGAATGGAATTTAAAGGCACACACACACAAAGACTGAATGGAATTTAAAGGCACACACACACAAAGACTGAATGGAATTTAAAGGCACACACACACACAAAGACTGAATGGAATTTAAAGGTACACACACACACAAAGACTGAATGGAATTTAAAGGTACACACACACACAAAGACTGAATGGAATTTAAAGGCACACACGCACAAAGACTGAATGGAATTTAAAGGCACACACACACACAAAGACTGAATGGAATTTAAAGGCACACACACACAGACTGAATGGAATTTAAAGGCAAACACACACACACAAAGACTGAATGGAATTTAAAGGCACACACACACACAAAGACTGAATGGAATTTAAAGGCACACACACACACACAAAGACTGAATGGAATTTAAAGGCACACACACAGACTGAATGGAATTTAAAAGCACAGACAATATTTAAAGGCACATACAGATTGTGTGCTCTTTAAGCATCACACACAATGTGTGCGGTATTTTGAAGTCATACAGTCTTCGTGTTGTTGTTAGAAAGGATATTTTGTAATCTCTTGAGCAGCAGAGTTTTGCCCACACCAGTAGCTCCCAAAAGCAGACACATGGCCCAAAGCGGTGGTGCGAAAGATAACAAGATGCTCGTCAATTATTCCAATGCAAGTAAATAATTAGGCACTGTTTTTAAAAATAAAAAAGACGATGTTATGTTGGACACAGAAGCCACAGCTCCTCAGGCGGTTGCCAGGCAACAAAACTGAACAGCCCGCGTCGCCTCCCTGTGACGTCATAAAACCCCTTTATCCAGGAATTTTTAAACAAAAATTATAATGTCGACCAGCCGCTCTCGCTTGGCATCTCCAAGCAGCACCGACTCCAGCCCCGCGTGACAATTTATTTTTTTAAACTGACGCTCATTTTGCGAGCCGCCCTCCCCGTGACGTCATAGGGGCGGAGCCGCCGGCGCGGTGTCTCCAGGTGACGTCAGAAATCAGCGACGCGGGCCCAGTGGAGGACCTCGAGAGTTGGAAGGAATTAGGAGGCCGCATAGCTGCCGGGATCGGGAGGAGACGAGAAGACAAGAAGACAACAACAGCCTGGGCGGGCACTGACAAAGAGCCGGCGAAGAGAATGGGGAAAGGCAGCGGCCCGTTCGAGCGGCTTCTCGGTAAGAGGCGGTGGCTTTTCACCCTCTTTGTTTGAGGGGAGTGGTGCCCTGTCACCGGCCGCCATTTAAGAAGCGCAGCACCGGAGGCAGGGCCTGGGCCGGTGACAGGGCCTCGCCGCCTGCGAGCGGCCTCCAGATCCCTAGGCCTTGGGGGAGCGGGCGATGGGTACCTGTCAGCCCCCAGGGAGAAGGGACATGACTGAGTGAATTTATATTGAATCATTATAACGAGTGTGAGTTTCCATTGCATTAATCACCCCCTCGCCACGGTGCCGTGTTTATAATCACAGCTAAATAATCACCAGGGTTGGGGACAGCCCATTTACCCTGAGGGACTGTGTCTGCGTATTTTACTGAAATGGGTCGCAGGTGCGTCTTCTTGGGGGGGGGGGAACCGAGTTCTGTCACTCAGGTCGGACAGTTTTGCAGTTAATTCTGATAAGAGAAACAAAAATGAGATGCCTGAATCGCCCGGGTCATGTAGCACCTCTGGAGAGAACAGACAAATTGACAACTTGTGTGTGGCCCCTTAACCAAAGGTTTGCTTCTCTTTTTCATCAATGTTGCCCATAAAGGAGAAGGGGGTGGGGGGACTGACCATCAGAGTGATTCCTATAACAGGAATGTCGTGAATGGGAAATACTGTCTAGTTGTGGGGAATTGAGAAATTTTTCACCCAGAGGGTGGTGGGGGTTTGGAACTCACAGCCTGAAAGGGTGGTAGAGACTGGAACCCTCATCACATTTAAAAAAAAAAATACTTGGAAATGCACTTGAAGCATCCTGACCTACCGGGCTACGGATCAAGTGCTGGAAAGTGGGGTTAGGCTGGATCGCTCTTTTTCAGCTGGCACAGTCATGGGCCAAATGGCCTCCTCCTCTGCCACAAATTTTCTATGTTTTAGTTGGATTGTTATCTTAAGCTACATGTGTAGGATGGCAGGATCCCCAAGGACACATTGTACAGCGAGCTCGTCACTGGTATCAGACCCACCGGCCGTCCATGTCTCCGCTTTAAAGACGTCTGCAAACGCGACATGAAATCCTGTGACATTGATCACAAGTCGTGGGAGTCAGTTGCCAGTGATCGCCAGAGCTGGCGGGCAACCATAAAGGCGGGGCTAAAGAGTGGCGAGTTGAAGAGACTTGGCTGTTAGCAGGAAAAAAGACAGAAGCCCAACTGTGTAACAGCCCCAACAACCAATTTTATCTGCAGCGCCTGTGGAAGAGTCTGTCACTCTAGAATTGGCCTTTATAGCCACTCCAGGCGCTTACCCATTGTCTCTCGAGACAAGGAGGCCAAAGAAGAAGTAGTAGGATATACAAGCTGATCACTGCTCACGGACCAATGAAAATTGTCTAATCCCTGTACTTTTTTCTGCTCTAAAAGAACTCTTATTAGTGAGTAATTGTCTATTTTTTTTGTTTAATGGGAGGAGCACTGTCATTTTTTTTTCAGTGTTCTGTATAAGTTATGTATTTCAAGAATTCTTGGGACCCAGTGTGCCAAGAACATTCAAGGCCAGTGCACAAGCCAAGGTTTGGTTATGAGGAGAGATTACATAAACCAGCCTTCTGTTCCTTGGAATGTAGAAGGTTAACGAGGGATGATTGGATTGAGGACTTTAGGAATTGAAAGGAATTGATTGCTTTTTTTCTGCTTGAGTGGGAGTGTAGGGCAACAGGGCATAACCTTAAAATCAGAGCCAGGCCATTGAGGAGGGAAGTTAGAAAACTCTTCATGCAAAGGATGCTAGAAGTGTGGAACTCTTTCCCACTAAAAGCAGCAGATGCAAGCTCAGTAAATAATTTTACATCTGAGATTGATAGATATTTCCAGACAAAGGTAAAAGGATATGGAGTCATGGCAGATAGATGGATTTAAAATACAGATCAGCTATGATCTCATTGGAGGAACAGGCTCAAGGGGCTGAATGGCCTGCTCCTGTTCCTATGTTTTGCAATTTCTGTTTTAGCCCTGGACATCTTTGAAAGGGGTTGGGGGGGGAATGGAGTGGCCCAACTATCTCTGGCCCGGGCAGAGGGTAACTGACTCAGCACAGATGATGGACTCACATCTGCCACCTTCCTGGTCTGTATGGGATTTGGTATCTGGTCATTGATGCACAGGTAGAAGGTTTATGTTCTTAACCATTCCCCATCTCTTAAAATACACTTATAGTAAGGTGCATGAAAAAATAAAACCATGGAGTGTTTACACCATTATCCCATGTTTACATCAAGAATAAAGCAAATTCATATCACAATATACCATGCTTGAATGAAACTGTCCTTGGCGTGTGTTCCATATTTAGCTGGAGCCCCTGGGCCTGGACTCCATACGCCTATGCATTAATCTGCCCCTGTTTGTGCTATTTATATCATGGATTTGTTGTTCTGGTAAGCAAGAAACCATCCTGTCCTGAATATCCCTGTATGAGAAAAGAATTAGGGGAAGGTTGCAGGTTAGGTGGATCTCATTGAATGGTGGGACAGAATTGAGTGACTAAATGGCCTAGTCCTGTTCCTATGTAACTATGCAGTGTATTCAGAACTTTGTCTTTTGTGCATCTGCAATTGACAATATTCTGTCCATGCTCTAGAATTGTGGCTTTGTGTAAGGAGTTTCTGTCCTTTGTGTCTGCTCCACATGTTCTCTTGTTTTGGAGCATTTTGGAACCCCTGCTGTGTTTCCAACCAGAGTGAAAGCTCATCTGCTGTTACCTATCCCTTTAATCAGAGGGTGTTAGTTACTCTTAGACTAGCTATTGTGGCAGTAAGTGAGACTGGTAACAACAGCCAGACCTGACCAGGCTCCTCTGAGGAGTATTAACCACCGAGGTGAAGAAATTCTGTCTTCACTTAACAAACTAGATGGATGTTAGGGGCTAGGCTTAATTAGCAAACTGGAAACTTTTATAGTAAAATTTATACACTTTAAAGAATCATGAATTTAGTAAGTAATTAGAATACAGCAATGAATTTATATTTATAAATGTTAATTCATTTAGGTTTTTATTTAAGGATTCTTTCTTTGCGCTGCCCTTTTGATCATTTAGCGCTGATCCTGAAAGTGTGATCTATGATGTTGGTTATTTCGGGGTGAAGTTAACGCTTTGTGTACATTTTCTTTGTTTTTTTTCCCTGTTCTATGGTAAGTGTTATCAGGAAGAGGGAAATGGGGAGTCACCACAGAAAATAAGAACCGTGAACATTTTTAGTCTCTAGGAAGAGTTAATGACCCCTGTTACGTCACTAGCTCAGAAACAGGTCTCGCTGAACTTTGCTGCTACTGCTTCATGTTTTTCCCTAATGTAATTTATTTCATCAGTGCGTCATGAGAAGGGCTGGCTATTCGGGGCCTTTAGTATGGTGTCACAGATTGTAGTGCTAAGAACATTAGTGTATCCTTGTGTGTGTTTTTATTATTTTTCTTTCTCTCCCTAAACAGACAAAGCAACCAGCCAGTTACTTCTAGAAACTGATTGGGAGTCCATCCTGCAGATCTGTGACCTGATTCGGCAGGGAGATGCCCAGTAAGTGTTTGGGAAGAGAGGTGGAGACAGACTGTGTGTTGTGGTTTTTTTTATAAAACGCAAAACTGAAGTGTTTTAGCTTAGACTGTGAGTACAGTGTCATTGAGTGCTTATAGTGTAGCCTGAAGATTATTGTTTGTTTGTACACTTATTGATCGTCCCTCACGGCTGCACCTAAAAAGAGAGAAGGCTTGTTCGCTGAGATGCTCAACGTACCTGGGCAGGGAAGTCTTTGAATATGTTTTTTCAATAGCAGGTGTAATATAGGAACTAAGAAATATGAGCAGGAGTAGGCTATACAGCCCCTTCAGCCTACTGAACCATCCAATAAGATCATGACTGATCTCCTACCTCAATTGCTCTTCTTACCCTATTCTCAGATCACTTTATGCCAAGAGTGTCAATCTCAGCCCTGAATCTACTCTGGCTGAGCTTCCACAGCCCTCTGGGTTAGTGAATTCCAAAGATTCACAACCCTCTGAGTAGATGGCCCTTTATCCTGAGACTATAGCCCCTAGTTCTAGAATCTACAGCCGGGGGAAACAGCCTCACAGCACCTAACTGTTGAGATCTAACTGTTATTTCAATATGTATCTTGTAGTTCCAGTGATCATTAGGTATTGTGTTATGACCTTTGGAAGGTTAGATTGGCTGATTCTAATTTATAAGGGAAAAGTTATGATTTTATTTTTAACATTGCTGAAATTCCTTGTGAAATTGCTTTGCCTGGGCCGTCTCCTATGCTTGAAACTTCGATCCTCTTACGTGTGTTTTGAAAGCAGGCCACCAACGTTTCCTGAGGCTGCTTGCCTACTTTGGCAGTCACGTGAAACGCTTGCTCATGACTTGTATTCCACCCTAGAGAAAGGCGAATACCAACTTGTGAAGTCAGTGCTTCAAATCCATAGGTTCAGACTTCACACGATGGATCCGGATGGAGAGGTTCCTTTGGTCCATTTGGAATTCATCTTCCAGAAGATCAATCTCACTGCCTTCCCATTACAGCATCTGGGCCACAACCCATTCCTGACACCCACTTCACTTGTCCATCACCCTCCTGTGTTAAAACGTACTTCCTAATGACAGCATTCTCTGGCAGCAAAATCCTCAACCAGCACTAGTGAAAATACAAACATACGAATTAGGAGCAGGAGTAGGCCATTCGGCCCCTCAAACCTGCTTCGCCATTCAACAAGATCATGGCTGATCTAATTGTAATCTCAACTTCACATTCCTGCCTACTCCCGATAACTGTCCACCCCCTTGCTTATCAAGAATCTATCTACCTCTGCCTTAAAAATATTCAAAGACTCTGCTTCCACTGCCTTTTGAGGAAGAGAAGTCCAAAGACTCACGACCCTCTGAGAAAAAAAATTCTCCTCATCTCTGTCTTAAATGGGCGACCCCTTATTTTCAAACAGTGACCCCTAGTTCTAGATTCTCCCACTGGCTGGTCATCTTATTTCCATTTCTGGGACATAAAACTGCTGTCACGTTGCCTAAATAACAAGTGACAGCAATTCATTGTACATGAAATGCTTTGGAATATTTCTCAGATGTGATGAGCAGCTGTACAAATGCAAGATTATTTTCTTTTTGCACCACTTCAAACAATCAAAAGGTTAATGAGATGCTCGGATTCATTGTAATTCTTTTTGGTTTGTTCATGGGATGTGAGCGTCACTGGCTAGACCAGCATTTATTGCCCATTACTAATTACCCTTGAGAAGATGGTGGTGAGCTGCCTTCTTGAACTGCTGCAGTCCATGTGGGGTAGGTACGCCCACATTGCTGTTAGGGAGGGATTTCCAGGATTTCGACCCAGTGACAGTGAAGGACTGTCGACATAGTTCCAAGTTAGGATGGCGTGTGGCTTGGAGGGGAACTTGCAGATGGTGATGTTCCCATGCATCTGCTGCCCTTGTCCTTCTAGGTGGTAGAGGTCACTGGTTTGGAAGGTGCTGTTGAAGGAGGCTTGGCGAGTTGCTGCAGTGCATTTTGTATTTGTTACTCACTGCTGCCGCTGTGTGTCAGTGGTGGAGGGAGTGAATGTTGAAGGTGGTGGATCGGGTGTGGATCCATTGGGCTGCTTTGTCCTAGATGGTTACGAGCTTCCTGAGTGTTTTTGGAGCTGCACCCATCCAGGCAAGTGGAAAGTATTCCATCACACTCCTGACTTGTGCCTTGTAGATGGTGCTCAGGCATTGGGGAGTCAGAGTTACTCGCCACAGAATTCCCAGCCTCTGACCTGCTCATGTAGCCACGGTATTTGTGTGGTTGGTTCAGTTCCATTTCTGGTCAATGTTAACCCCCAAGATGTTGATGGTGGGGGATTCAGTGATGGTAATGTCATTGAACATCAAGGGAGGATGGTTAGATTCCCTCTTGGTTGAGCTGGTCATTGTCTGGCAGTTGTGTGACGCAAATGTTACTTGCCACTTATCTGCTCAAGCCTGAATGTTGTCCAATGCTTGCTGTATGTGGGCATGGACTGCTTCAGTATCTGAGTCATCACGAATGGTGCTGAACATTGCAATTGTCATCGAACATCCTCACTTCTGACCTCATGATGGCGGGAAGGTCATTGAGGAAGCAGCTGAAGGTGGTTGGGGCCGAGGATTGACCTCCAACAAACACAACCATCTTTCTTTGTGCTAGTTATGAGAGTTTTCCCCTTAAGTCCTATTGATTTCAATTTTGCTAGGACTCTGGTGCCATACTCGGTCAAACGCTGCCTTGATGTCTAGGGCAGTCACTCTCACCTCACCTCTGGAATTCATTCTTTCGTCCATGTTTGGGCCAAGGCTGTAATGAGGTGAAGAGCTGAGTGGCCCTGGTGGGACCCAAACTGAGCACCAGTGAGCAGGTTATTGCTGAGTAAGTACTGCTTGATAGCACTGTTGATGACACCTTCCATCACTTTGCTGATAATGGAGAGTAAACTGATGGGGCAGTAATTAGCCGGATTGGATTTGTCCTGCTTTTTGTGGAAAGGACATACCTGGGCAATTTTCCACGTTGTTGGGTAGATGTTGGCATCATACTTTTCCTGGAACAGCTTGGCTAGGGGCGTGGAGGACAAGTGTTCAGTACTACAGCCGATACAGATATAAAAGTGAGGAAGTGCTATTGAAGTTATACAGCATTCTGGTCTGATCTCACTTGGAGTATTGTGGGTTCTCTTTTGGCTGCCCTGCCTTTCGAAAGGATGTACTCGTCTTGGAGGGAGCTCGCACAGATATCTGGGGTGAGGGGATTTGGCTATAATGAGTGATCAGGAAAACTAGAAAGGAGGTATTTATAGTGGGAGAATCCAGAATGACGGGACATAATCAATCTTAAACCTTTTAATAATCAGTGTATTCACAGTGGGTTGTGAAAATGAGCCCTTCTCCCAGAGGTTTTCGATTCAGTATCAATTGAGGTATTTAAAAGGGTAGATACTTGAGAAGTATATGGGGAAATAGTGAGGTATGGAGATTAAAATGATAGAACAGCCATGACTAACAAAATGATGAAACAGCATGAATGGGCTGAGTGGCCTACTCCTGTTCCTATGCGACCCTGAACCTGCAACCTCTTGCCCTGAGGCTCTGGAATATCTGAAAGTATTGCTGTGAGTTTACTTCTTTGTCTCACTAAATACCTCTACAAGGGCTGCTCCAAGGTGTCTGGTCTCAGCTGTACAACCTAGTTTGTAAACTTTCCAGCTGGGATTTAAAATATTTCAAGTGTTGGGTGTGTGAAGTGAGACTTTTAAAATGGGTCAGGTGTCAGATTAAAGTCAAATTTGCTTAAATTGGAAATCCCATAAAAACCATTCCCCGCACCCCCCCCCACCTGCTTTTTAAAAAGAAAAAAGTGAGATTGTGTAAAACATCAAAACAGTGATGCAGTCGATGAAAATGTTGTGGCTGGAATGCAAAAGTAGCATGCTGCATGCTGTCAGTCAGTCATGTGCACTGCAGGTATTAATGTTAAGACAATGTCCTTGTTTGATGGGTGGGAGATATCCATGAAACAGCCCAGAGAGGGAAGAGTGGAATAGCAACAGTCCATGGGGTCTGATTTTTGTTTTTCCAGAGTGTGAATATAAAGCAAGGGGTTTGAGAGAGATCAAAGACAACGACTTGCATTGTTATAGCACCTTTTAACATTCCATTGATACTTTGCCCCATTTCTCCCAAGTATCGAGGAGCTGATCTCAGCTATACTGTTGGTTGAGAGCACTGAGACAATACACTGCCTACAAGATGTGAAGCAAAATTAGCCCAAGTCACTCCCCGGTTGCTTTCTAGTACTTCTCTGCAGCCTGTATCACAGAGAGTTTATCTTGAGTTGGCAGTAAATCACTTCTGATCCTCTCTCTCGGGGACTGACTCCAGAGTCAAGGAGAACTTTTTAAGAGGCAAATCTTCACCCTCCCCCTTCTCCAATCACTTGAGATGATTGTGGCTTTTATAAACTCATGAAATGGCTGGTTACAGTTTGTGATCTTGTTTTAACTGAAGGGTTTTTTTGTATAGGGCAAAATATGCAGTTGCTGCCATCAAGAAGAAGCTGAATGATAAAAATCCCCATGTGGTTCTTTACACTCTAGAGGTGAGATTTCCTTGTTACAACTCTGATCTTATTCTCTCAGTTTTTGTTAGGGCAAATTTTAAACAGCGAAACAGTGTTCTTGCGGGCCAAATGAAATTCCTAATAACCTGCTGCTGCTCTGAGATTGAGTTGTATTGTTCAATTGTTGGAATTTTTAAGAGCAGGAGTAGACCATTGAGCCTGTTCCGCCATTGGTTTGAACCTTTTGAATGCGGTGACTTGTGCGCATGCTGTGTTGTACTGACTAGCTGTACCAAACGGGGGGTTGGGGGAGACATCTCAGAGCAAACAATAGCACAGTTGAAACACAGCTAGAGTGAAAACTGCCATTTCTTCCTCCTTCATACCTGTCAGGTTAGACTATGTCGAAGCAAACTGAATGGTAGAGGAGGAAGAGATGCTGATAATGAAGCAAGTGCAGTGAAATAGTGAAATGGTGTCATTCAGCTGGCAGGAACTGAGATGTGCAACTTACAGAAGCAGCTTGCTACCAAACATGGAATAAACAGGAGAGCTGTTAACCAGAGACTGATTTGTTATAAACGGTTAATGCCTTTGTATGTGAGCAGTTTGAACATAGTTACACCGGATTTAATTCGCAATACTGCAGTCTCCGTGAGCAGGGTTGTTCATCTTATGCAATCCAGGATTATGTCAAGTTTTAATATTTTCCAAGGGCTAATAAAGTATATCATTGAGAGTTCTGCGACCAGATAATTATTTGTAAGCATGCAGGTTCCACAATGGGTATTGAGGAAGATCAGGTTGTAGAATAAGATTTGGGATATGTTATTTGAACAACCTGACAAAAGCAAGGGATGTATTTTTGGAGGAACATTCGGTGGATTCATGATTTGGAGTTGCGGTCGGCTTTCTTGTCAATCTGATGATCAAGGGCCATGTTTTGTTAGTAAGTGTCTGCTGGGAATAGAGACCGACAGGTGTAATTTGAAATTCCTACAGATGTACAGGCGCCCTACAATGGGGAGAGAAGAGCTGTGCCTTCCTATTCTAAGGATAATCCCCAACAAGTAACTTGATGGTCTGCTGTCTGATGATGCTGTCTGCTGTATCATATTTTGCAAGTGCCTCCAAAAACATTTGCAGATGTGATTTTTCCCATTTTAAAATTGGGCTGTTTCTAAGCTGGGACAAAGTAACATAGCTTGTATGCTATGAATCCATGTGGGTCTGGCAAGCTTGGCCAGAAGTTGTCTTTGGCCAATGACTTGCACTCTAGGGGCTGTCTATGGGCAATGTATGGCCATATAATTGCTAGTTTTAATGGATTCTTTCGCAGGGTGATCTTGGAGCTTTACCAGGTTTGAATGGTGCAGTCTGTTTTGCCGGAGGCCCATGTTTTCACACTTGCTGCTTATTCTGATTTCTCCATTTAGGTTTTGGAATCTGTGGTGAAGAACTGTGGCCAGACTGTTCATGATGAGGTTGCCAATAAGCAAACAATGGAAGAACTCAAAGAGCTGTTTAAGGTAGCTTGTGCAACTATTCCTACCAGTTTTGGAACAGACTCTGTTTGGTATGTGTTTCAGCTAAGGGCTTCCCTCCCCCAATGCTTCAGTTGATAAAGTACTCTGCCTAGTGTAGCACTGGACTATGCAGGTGCAATTCCTAGTCTCTGCTGACTCAGCTAGGGTGGCCCCATTTGAACCTCAATACCCCTAGGTTCATGAGGGAACTCTGTCAGGGTTCCTGTTCCTTGTCCTGTGTAAATCCAGTCAGCAAATGTCGACTCCCGTTGAAGCCACGCAGTGCGAGTGTCCTGAGGGGCAGCTGGCTCTTGCCAATAGGTAACAGGCCGGCCAGAACTTGGGTATCAGAAAGCAAGTATCCAAAACCTTCAGGAGAGGCAGGGAGAACATTGTTGAGCTTAGGAAAATTTAAATGTAGCTATAAAGGAGCTGTAATGTCGCTCTTAAAAAGTAAGCTATACATATATAGTACATCATCGTTTTAAATAACTCTGTCATGTTCTAACAAAATAATATGGAAAGTCTCCCTGAATCCATTTTTGCAGCCTATCTATTTCGTATTTATTTATTCCAGTCCATTTATTATTGGCTGATTTTTTTTTTTCTCTTTCCTCCCCTGCCCCTATCTTTCTCCTTTTTCTTTCCCATCTATAAATCTTATTCATAAATTGTTGTTTAAACATGACAAGCTGGTTAATCATTTCCTCCTAGCCCCAAGTCTTGTGACTGCCATAACCCCATGGGTAATCATCATGATGCTGTGCCCATCGTTTTGAGATGGTGTCATCCAAAGAACAGCAATGATCCTCCCCGAATATAGGCAGAAGGCCCTTCCTTTTTATGGGCTTTGATCCCTGATCTGGTAGGTCATAGAAATGGGTTGTTGGAAATACTCATGCACTGTGGAAATTTATTTGCTTCCACTTCCAAATGACAGTGATTTTTTTTTTTCAAAACAAAGAACTCCTATTTGCTATTTATTCTTTTGAAACTTTTTTTAGCCTGGAAGCTATCCCAGATAATTGATGGAGGCTTCTGTCTCTTATTAGTATTTATACAGCATCCACTTCCTGATGACATAATGTACCTTGTGATTATAAAGTTCCTCCCTGGTGCAATTAAATCATCTGACTGAGGCTGAATTTGCTGACACTGCTGATCTGATTAAGGTGAGCAAGCGTTGCAGTTTAATTAAACAACCTGTATGGTTTTTATAGCACTCATGCTATCTGCCCCTCTCATGAATAGCTTTGTTCACAGGTTTACTTCCTCCTGCTAGGTGAAGCCAAGTTCTGAGCAGTGACACAGCCTACAGTTCATAGTGGACTTACCTGTTTGACCAAATCATCCTTCTGTCTTGAAGTTGCCTAATTGTTTGCCGTTCCTGTTCTCACCCCACCTCTTCCCCACCACCCCCTCCATTGGATAATTTATATCGTTCAGTCCTATATTTTAACCCCTAGAGTGCCAGAAGCTTCAGAGAATTCCAGATTCCCTACAGAGTCTGTTTTAAAATGTAGCTCGGCTGCTATGCTGAAACAAACTCTTGACATTAAAGTGGTAGTTTTATTACAATTTTTGAAAAATTACTAAGTTCCCAACCCCTTTGCCTATTTTCCTCCTTTCTCTCTCTTCCCCTTTCTCGTATTTAAACTACTTTGATATGATTAAAGTTCAATAACTTGCTCATTTTCAGTGTATCTGGAATCCTATTTGTCCATTCTGTACATGGGGCCCAGGTGATTGGAATTGGCCTCGGATAGTATGCAGTGTTGTAATGAAACAAATGGCATAGTGAGCGTTCAGCAGCTTTATTTAAATACTCTGAGATGCGTTCACAGCAGATTTTAATTCTCAATCTCAACTGTAACCCTTTCCTCCAGTTGTGTTAGACCGGAATTTAGCTAAAGTGGGCTTTACATTAATATTGATCCACTGTGGACATTGTACATCTGGTGCTTCTCTGATACCTTTGGTCTCCGGAAGGTGGTCTCGTGGGGCTGCGATTCTCTACCTTGCTGGTTTTGTTACTGAGATCCGTAAGCTCGTTTGTACTGTGCTTCACAGAAACAGACAGAGTCCAATGTCCGGACCAAGATCTTGCAGCTGATCCAGGCTTGGGCGCAGGCCTTCCGCAATGAACCCAAGTACAAAGTGGTTCAGGACACCTACCAGATCATGAAGGTCGAAGGTAAGAAAATGCCTGCAGCAAATTGCAGCAATTGTGATTTTACAGACTTCTAAAGAATGTCATTCATTCTCCCACCCACCCCCCTGCCTCACCCCTACCCCTGCCCCACCCCCACCCCTACCCCTGCCCCACATTCCCTAATCTCCCTTCTTCCCAGCATACTGAAGGTGCTGGTTCAGGCTGGAGTGCAGTTTCCTCAAGTGACCACTCTTCATTGTTGAGTGCTCATTGGGTATTTGGCTGTGAGAAACATCATAGTCACAGCCCAATCTTGTCCTCACCTGACCCCCGCCACCATGCAGTTTCAGTGGATGGAAACAGGAGTAGGCTATTTGACCCACTAGTGTTTTGGTAGCTCTTGCCTTTTTAATACAAACTGTATTCCCTTTCACCATTATCTCTTAATATCTTCCCAGGTAGGTATTTTATCTCCCTTCTTAAGTAGTTAATTTGATTCTGCAGCGATGGGACGGACTGTACATTTCACCCAAAAGTGCTGTGAGTATATGTAAAGATTTGTGATCGGGACTGAGCGCCGCCTTTTGTCTTCCAACCCCTCCAATTCTGGGGACCACTGATACCTGACTACTGCAAGGTCAAGGATTGAACCCAGAGCATTCCTGGTTTTTGTGTTTGTTCCCCACTTAGCAGAATGGTTGGCATCTGAGCCACCGGTATAAGCTCTGTGATTGTTAAAACTATTAACGGTGAATTAATTCCCAACTGTTCACGCCGATGACTGGGTAAGACTATTGGATACATGTCATCTTTGACTCAGCATTTGCTTACTTTACTCATTTTAATTAATGCCACGTGAATAATTAATATCTTGTTTGTACCATCAGCTGTACAGAGACTGTCTGTGCTTTGGTTCCTGATCTTCTGCTGAGCGATTACTCTTGTTTCTGCTGCTGTTACCCACATTTCAAGCTCTATTGTGACTTCTTGGGTTTCTGTACAGTTTGTGTGTTTTTTTAAATCTTCATGCCCACTATGTGGACTTGCTTTGTCTTCCTTATGCACATGGCTCCTGTCCACACTGGAAGCACCTTTCATTCTTCCAAGCTGTCCTATAATATTCTCAGGGCAAGTGCCCCTCGTAGCAAAGGAAAGTGTGATTTGGCCACCATTTTGTGTGGCTTTGGTTTTGTATTTGCTTCCTAAAAAGAAAATCTGTTTAACTGATTACCAGTGACCCCAGCCCTGTTCTAAGTGACATGTTGTCTTGCTGTGGTAGAAGTTTAAATAAAAATTGTTCTTGTGAACGTAAGGGCTGTTTGTCCTGGGGAATATAATGCACACCTGGTGTCTGGGTTCCTGTTGAACTCATAGAGCTGATGGAGAGGGGAGACTTTTACTTGACAGTTCTGAGCAGAATTGGACACCAGGTCCCAGAGATAAATGGATAGCTTGCTAGTCTGCTGCCACGCTTTAAAAGTGATGTATCCGAGGAAAATTCAGATTGCAAGAGATTTGAAGCCTTTTAATTGTCTTAATTTGTAGAGTAGCATGGTTAATTGGGTCCCAAGATTTGGGAACCTAATATAAAAGCAAAATACTGCGGATGCTGGAAATCTGAAATAAAAACAAGAAATGCTGGAACCACTCAGCAGGTCTGGCAGCATCTGTGGAAAGAGAAGCAGAGTTAACATTTCGGGTCAGTGACCCTTCTTCGGAACTGGCAAATATTAGAAATGTCAAAGGTTATAAGCAAGTGAGGCAGGGGTGGGGCAAGAGATAACAAAGGAGAAGGTGTAGATTGGACAAGGCCACATAGCTGACCAAAAGGTCATGGAGCAAAGGCAAACAATATGTTAATGGTGTATTGAAAGACAAAGCATTTTTAAAAATTCATTCATGGGATGTGGGCATCGCTGGCTAGGCCAGCATTTATTGCCCATCCCTAATTGCCCTAACTGAGTGGCTTGCTAGGCCATTTCAGAGGGCATGTAAGAGTCAACCATATTGCTGTGGGTCTGGAGTCACATGTAGGCCAGACCAGGTAAGGACAGCAGATTTCCTTCCCTAAAGGACATTAGTGAACCAGATGGGTTTTTACAACAATTGACAATGGTTTCATGGCCATCATTAGACTAGCTTTTTTTTAGATTCCAGATTTATTAATTGTATTCAAATTTCACCTTCTGCTGTGGTGGGTTCACCAGGACCCAGAGCAATACCCTGGGTCTCTAGGTTACTAGTCCAGTGACAATACCACTACGCCACCGCCTCTCCTTAGTACAGATAGGGTGTTAACGGACTGAAGATTGACAAGCCCCCCATTTTACTTTTTAGTTATTTTTTCTTTTTTACAATTTTTTTTAATGTTTATTTCATTTCATCTTAGTTTGTTCAGTTTGCTTACCCACTGTTTTTTTCATGTTTGTACTTGCTGCTGTTCAATCATCAGTCCGTTAACACCCTATCTGTACTAATGCTTTGTCTTTCAACACACCACTAACATATTGTTTGCCTTTGCTCCATGACCTTTTGGTCAGCTATGTGGCCTTGTCCAATCGGCACCTTCTCCTTTGTTATCTCTTGCCCCACCCCCGCCTCACTTGCTTATAACCTTTTTTTTTAGAAGAATTAGAACATTACAGCGCAGTACAGGCCCTTCGGCCCTCGATGTTGCGCCGACTTGTGAAACCATCTGGCCTACACTATTCCATTTTCATCCATATGTCTATCCAATGACCACTTAAATGCCCTTAAAGTTGGCGAATCTACTACTGCTGCAGGCAGGGCGTTCCACGCCCTTACTACTCTCTGAGTAAAGAAACTACCTCTCACATCTGTCCTATATCTATCACCCCTCAACTTGAAGCTATGTCCCCTCGTGTTTGCCATCACCATCCGAGGAAAAAGACACTCACTATCCACCCTATCTAACCCTCTGATTATCTTATATGTCTCTATTAAGTCACCTCTCCTCCTCCTTCTCTCCAACGAAAACAACCTCAAGTCCCTCAGCCTTTCCTCGTAAGACCTTCCCTCCATACCAGGCAACATCCTAGTAAATCTCCTCTGCACCCTTTCCATAGCTTCCACATCCTTCCTATAATGCGGTGACCAGAACTGCACGCAATACTCCAGGTGCGGTCTCACCAGAGTTTTGTACAGCTGCAGCATGACCTCGTGGCTCCGAAACTCGATCCCCCTACTAATAAAAGCTAACACACCATATGCCTTCTTAACAGCCCTATTAACCTGGGTAGCAACCTTCAGGGATTTATGCACCTGGGCACCAAGATCTCTCTGTTCATCTACACTACCAAGAATCTTCCCATTAGCCCAGTACTCTGCATTCCTGTTACTCCTTCCAAAGTGAATCACCTCACACTTTTCCGCATTAAACTCCATTTGCCATCTCTCAGCCCAGCTCTGCAGCCTATCTATGTCCCTCTGTACCCTACAACATCCTTCGGCACTATCCACAACTCCACCGACCTTAGTGTCATCTGCAAATTTACTAACCCACCCTTCTACACCCTCTTCCAGGTCATTTATAAAAATGACAAACAGCAGTGGCCCCAAAACAGATCCTTGCGGTACACCACTAGTAACTAAACTCCAGGATGAACATTTGCCATCAACCACCACCCTCTGTCTTCTTTCAGCTAGCCAATTTCTGATCCAAAGCTCTAAATCACCTTCAACCCCATACTTCCGTATTTTCTGCAATAGCCTACCGTGGGGAACCTTATCAAACGCCTTATTGAAATCCATATACGCCACATCCACTGCTTTACCCTCATCCACCTGTTTGGTCACCTTCTCGAAAAACTCAATAAGGTTTGTGAGGCACGACCTACCCGTCACAAAACCGTGCTGACTATCTCTAATGAACTTATTCTTTTCAAGATGATTATAAATCCTGTCTCTTATAACCTTTTCCAACATTTTACCCACAACCGAAGTAAGACTCACAGGTCTATAATTACCAGGGCTGTCTCTACTCCCCTTCTTGAACAAGGGGACAACATTTGCTATCCTCCAGTCTTCCGGCACTATTCCTGTCGACAATGACGACATAAAGATCAAGGACAAAGGCTCTGCAATCTCCTCCCTAGCTTCCCAGAGAATCCTAGGATAAATCCCATCTGGCCCAGGGGACTTATCTATTTTCACACTTTCCAAAATTGCTAACACCTCCTCCTTGTGAACCTCAATCCCATCTAGCCTAGTAGCCTGAATCTCAGTATTCTCAACAACATTTTCTTTCTCTACTGTAAATACTGACGCAAAATATTCATTTAACACTTCCCCTATCTCCTCTGATTCCACACACAACTTCCCACTACTATCCTTGATTGGCCCTAATCTAACTCTAGTCATTCTTCTATTCCTGATATACCTATAGAAAGCCTTAGGGTTTTCCCTGATCCTATCCACCAATGACTTCTCGTGTCCTCTCCTTGCTCTTCTTAGTTCTCCCTTTAGATCCTTCCTGGCTAGCTTGTAGCTCTCAAGCGCCCTAACTGAGCCTTCACGTCTCATCCTAACATAAGCCGCCTTCTTCCTCTTGACAAGCGCTTCAACTTCTTTAGTAAACCACGGCTCCCTCGCTCGACAACCTCCTCCCTGCCTCACAGGTACATACTTATCAAGGACACACAGTAGCTGCTCCTTGAATAAGCTCCACATTTCGATTGTTCCCATCCCCTGCAGTTTCCTTCCCCATCCTACGCATCCTAAATCTTGCCTAATCGCATCATAATTTCCTTTCCCCCAGCTATAATTCTTGCCCTGCGGTATATACCTGTCCCTGCCCATCGCTAAGGTAAACCTAACCGAATTGTGATCACTATCACCAAAGTGCTCACCTACATCTAAATCTAACACCTGGCCGGGTTCATTTCCCAGTACCAAATCCAATGTGGCATCGCCCCTGGTTGGCCTGTCTACATACTGTGTCAGAAAACCCTCCTGCACACACTGGACAAAAACTGACCCATCTAAAGTACTCGAACTATAGTATTTCCAGTCGATATTTGGAAAGTTCAAGTCCCCCATAACAACTACCCTGTTACTCTCGCCCCTGTCGAGAATCATCTTCGCTATCCTTTCCTCTACATCTCTGGAACTATTCGGAGGTCTATAAAAGACTCCCAACAGGGTAACCTCACCTCTCCTGTTTCTAACCTCGGCCCATACTACCTCAGTAGACGAATCCTCAAACGTCCTTTCTGTCGCTGTAATACTCTCCTTGATTAACAATGCCACCCCCCCCCCCCTCTTTTACCATCTTCTCTGTTCTTACTAAAACATCTAAATCCCGGAATCTGCAACATCCATTCCTGCCCCTGCTCTACCCATGTCTCCGAAATGGCCACTACATCGAGATCCCAGGTACCAACCCATGCTGCAAGCTCACCCACCTTATTCCGGATGCTCCTGGCGTTGAAGTAGACACACTTTAAACCAGGTTCTTGCTTGCCAGTGCCCTCTTGCGTCCTTGTAACCATATCCCTGACCTCACTGCTCTCAACATCCTGTACACTGGCACTACAATTTAGGTTCCCATTCCCCTGCTGAATTAGTTTAAACACCCCCAAAGAGCACTAGCAAATCTCCCCCCCCAGGATATTGGTACCCCTCTGGTTCAGGTGAAGACCATCCTGTTTGTAGAGGTCCCACCTACCCCAGAAAGAGCCCCAATTATCCAGGAAACCAAAACCCTCCCTCCTGCACCATCCCTGCAGCCACGTGTTCAACTCCTCTCTCTCCCTATTCCTCGCTTCGCTATCACGTGGCATGGGCAACAACCCAGAGGTAACAACTCTGTTTGTTCTCGTTCTAAGCTTCCACCCTAGCTCCCTGAATTTCTGTCTTAAATCCCCATCTCTCTTCCTACCTATGTCGTTGGTGCCTATGTGAACCACGACTTGGGGCTGCTCCACCTCCCCCTTAAGGATCCCAAAAACACGATCCGAGACATCACGAACCCTGGCACCTGGGAGGCAACATACCAACCGTGAGTCTCTCTCGTTCCCACAGAACCTCCTATCTGTTCCCCTAACTATGGAGTCCCCAATGACTAATGTTCTGCTCCTCTTCCCCCTTCCCTTCTGAGCAACAGGGACAGACTCTGTGACATTTCTAATATTTGCCAGTTCCGAAGAAGGGTCACTGACCCGAAATGTTAACTCTGCTTCTCTTTCCACAGATGCTGCCAGACCTGCTGAGTGGTTCCAGCATTTCTTGTTTTTATTTGGGAACCTAATGTTCTCTTTTACTCTCTGGTTGATGCCTTCTTGGCAGCACAGCTGAATCTTATTAGTTCCCCTAACCCCATTTGATAAACCCAGTGGCAACAGAGCACGTTGCTGGTGGGTAATCCGTTCCATTCATTCACTAGAGTACAACTTCCTAATCTATCGAGAGGAGGTACAAGACAAAACCTTGGCTCATGGACATTTAACCAGCAGTTTTAAAAACACACAATTCCTTGACTAAAGGACTCCAGTAAATATAGTTGTCTCTCTTTTTTGGAAAATATTTGGTTTATTTAATTCAGAATCATACTTTTCCTTTTAGTTTAATACTTTACTCTGAAGTAATTCTGCAGCTTTTGCACTCAACTGATCAGGCAGTACCTTCCTTATAAGATTCTTAGCTGCATGAGAAAATATGCATCAAGAGGAGACTAATCCCCTGTAGTTTGCACTGTTGCTTACTCTCCCTAAAGACAAAAAAACTTGCATCTATTCAACACTCTAATGTGTCTTTCAAAGAATGAATTATCTGATGCGATTATGAGAGATAAAGTGGCAGCCATGTTTTGCACAGCAAAGTCCCGCAAACGACAGTGAGGTGAATGGCAAGTTAGTTTTTTAATGGCTGTGTGAGGGAGTTATGTTGGTCAGGATGTCAGGAGTGCACTTGCTTTTCATCAAATTGTGCCCCCAAAGCTTTAACACCCACCTGAACCCTTCATCAGGCAGATGGGATCTCAGTTTAGCACTTCCAACAATCAGCATTCCCTCAGCACCACACTGAAATGTCGATCTGAATCATCCACTCAAGTTCCAGAGTAGGGCTTGAGTGTATAATCTTCTAACTGAGCCAAGTCGGCGCCTTGTTCAATATCCTGACAGACCCCTTCCCTAAAAAATATTGCGCAAAAACTCCAGGGTAACAGTCTTGACATTTATAAATTTTTATCATTCAGCCCCCAGCAACAACATTCTGCAGAAGACATTTCAGTGGTTTTGTAGGAGACATACTATTACACATTCAATGATCTGTATGATCCTTAATGTGAGAGGAACTGAATTAGTAGAAAAGGCTGGAAAAACACGGCTCTTCAACTTTGGCAAGTGGTGATTGAGTGTAGAGTAGCGCCATCTGATCACCAGTGTTGTAGGATTGAGTTGAGAAATTTGGGGCTGTCAACTTTGAAACGTGCTGACTGAAAGGGAGCTTCATTATAATATGTGCTACAGTAAATCCAGACTATATTTTCAATGAAGTGAAACAAGGGGACACAGGTTCTAAAAGAACACAGCAAATTTAAAAGATTTGTCATCGCTTGGAATAGTCTAGGCAAAATCCCAGGAATTATTTAAGAAATAGTTGCATTTTGTGATGGGGGGACTCTCTTTGGATGAGCTGGGATGGCTGAATGACCTTCCTGATTTGTACTGACTCTGTGTAATGTTTAATTTTAAAGCAGGTGTTTATCTCGAATTTTGCAGTAAGTAGTTTTTTAACAGCATTAATCAACACAATAACTGGTTTTAACCAAAAATGAGCTTCATTTCCTTTTGAGGACTCGAGAACTTTGATTTCCAACTTCTCTCCACTCCCTGTTCTGGGCTATTTGCTGAAGTGTGAGTTTATACTGCATACAGAGTGATTTACTGCAGATGGCACTCAATACTGCGTGTGGAGAGTGTAATTCCAGTGTGTATTGAGTATGACACATAGTGCATGTGTTTTAATCTTCTGTTTTATCATCGTTGCAGGGAACACCTTCCCAGAGTTTAAAGAGAGTGATGCTATGTTTGTTTCTGAAAGGGTAAGAGGTGTCAATACCAGTCATTCATGTATTTGGATTTGATATAAATTCTCTAACGTGTAAAATGAAGGCAACGGGGATGGTGCTTCTTGTTGTGAATTTGAAGATTTACTGCTCAGTTTATTGTCAAACCCTATGTTTGAAATAAGTGTGTTCTTTGTAATCAAATGTTAATGAATTTACCATAAGGAGCACACTTCCTTGTGAGTTGTTACTGTGGAAAATTGTACAAAAGCATCAGAAAAGTGTATTTTCTAAGACTGATTTGTGGAGGATTTATTTTCCATTGAATATTGTACCGATGATGCCTGCACCTAGTTCCTGGGGGTGGGGGTGGGGGGGGGGGGGAAGTAGTCACCACTCTTTTAAAAGAAAAAAAACTTGCATTTCTATAGCACCTTTGGTAACCAGAGGACTTCCCAAAGTGCTTTACAGCCAATGAAGTACTTTTGAAGTGTAGTCACTGTTTTCTTTTCCTATTCTTTCATGGGATGTGGGTGTTGCTGGCAAGACCAGCATTTGTTGCCCATCCCTAATTGCCTTTGACAACTGAGTGGCTTGCTAGGCCATTTCAGAGGGCAGTTAAGAGTCAACCACATTGCTGTAGGTCTGGGGTCACATGTAGGCCAGACCAGGTAAGGATGGCAGATTTCCTTACCTAAAGGACATTAGCAAATCAGATGGGTTTTTACAACAATCGATGATAGTTTCATGGCACCATTACTGAGACTAGCTTTCAATTCCAGATTTTTATTCATTAATTTAATTTATTAATTAATTGAAATTAAATTCTACCAGCTGTCATGGGAATTGAACCTGTGTCCCCATGGTATTAACCTGGGCCTCTGGATTGCTAGTTCTGTGACATTACCACAGTGCCACCACCTCCCCAATACTGTTGTAATGTAGGAAACACAGCAGCCGATTTGCGCATAGTAAGGAAATCCTGCCTCAGGCCCAGAGTGTGCTGAAGCTTTTTTTTTTGGTGTCTCTCCAGGCTCCTGATTGGGTAGATGCTGAAGAATGTCACCGGTGCAGGGTGCAGTTTGGAGTGGTAACTAGGAAGGTAAGATGATGCTCAATATTTCAAGGTATATTATTGCTCTGTCATTGGTCATACCATGTCACATATAGACTCTTGTTGAATGAGCAGTCAAGCAATGAGTTAGCAGCCTTTAAACAATGCCATTGCTAGGGAGAATTAGAATAAAAGAGCTTGGTTTATACAGTATCTTTAACCATCTCAGGACATACCAAAGCACTTTACAACCAATAAAGTAGCTTTGGAATGCAGTCACTGTTGTAGGGTAACAAGGCAGCCAAGTTACGAACAGCAAGAAAAATGACAAGAGTTTTTTTTTAAGCACACATGCTTTTGTAAAACTGCGCAATACTAGATTTGTTGGTTCAATACTGTTCTGTTTTTAATTCTGTTCCTCAGCATCACTGCAGAGCATGTGGTCAGATCTTCTGTGGAAAGTGTTCTTCCAAGTCCTCCACCATCCCCAAATTTGGGATTGAGAAAGAAGTCCGTGTTTGTGAACCGTGCTTTGAGCAGTTGAACAAGTTAGTAACTTTGGTCTTATCTGTAGGGCCTCAGAGCTGGTTAATGTGCAGGGACAGCTAGTTGGATTTCAGTAATGGTATCGGTGTATGCCTGAGGCTCTCTTGTTTTACCCCTCCCTATAATTGTTTAGTCTCTGGTTGACGCTGAGCAAAGGTAAGGCATTTCCTCTGGAGGTGGGAGGGGCCAGAGAGCATCACATGGAGAGCACCTGACCAAAGTCAACTCCCAAGAGTCCACGTACAGACTGAAACTTGTCTGAGTTTAAAGAAGTATGGTATTGCTATTCCTGAATGTTACAAAGGAAGGTACGTAAACACTTTATTAGTAATTCCTGGTTGACGTAAAACTCATGACTAGAAGCAGTCTGGGAGCAATCCATCCCTCCCTATGTGGCATCATTGACTAGTTCATCTGGACAATCCTGTTCTGGACTCCAAGGCATTACAATTGCTGAATCCCCCACTATCAAAATCCTGTGGGTTACCATTGACCAGAAACTGAACTGGAGTAGCCATATAAATACTGTAGCTACAAGAGCAGGTCAGAGGCTAGGAATCCTGCGGCGAGTAATTCACCTCCTGACTCCCCAAAGCCTGTCCACCATCTACAAGGCACAAGTCAGGAGTGTGATGGAATACTCTTCACTTGCCTGAATGGGTGCAGCTCCAACAACACTCAAGAAGCTCGGCACCATCCAGGACAAAGCAGCCCACTTGATTGGCGCCCCATCCACAAACATTCACTCCCTCCACCACCGACTCACAGTGGTAGCAGTGTGTACCATCTACAAGATGCACTGCAGCAACGCACCTAGGCTACTCAGGCAGCACCTTCCAAACCCGCGACCTCTACCAACTAGAAGGACAAAGGCAGTAGATGCGTGGGAACACCACCACCTGCAATTTCCTCTCCAAGCTACACACCATCCTGACGTGGAACTATATTGCCGTTCGTTCGCTGTCGCTGGGTCAAAATCTGGAACTCCCTTCCTAACAACACTGTGGGTGTACCTACCCCTCATGGACTGCAGCAGTTCAAGAAGGCAGCTCACCACCACCACCACCTCATGGGCAATTAGGCATGGGCAATAAATGCTGGCCTAGCCAGCGAGGCCCGCATCCCATGAAACGAATTTAAAAAAAACTTCAGGGAACTCTATCCATTAGTGCTTCTTGTAGCTATTCAACAGAAAGATGAAAAAGACCATCTAGGCATGATGTTTTGTTTTTCACCTCCTTCTGACTGGAGATGCCTGACCTCCCCTCCCCTGATCAATGTGGTTCAAAATGGGAATGGAAGAGAGAGGGGTAGGTAGGTGCCTGTGTCCAGCCTCTGTCTATTGCACTGAGTGTTTGTCACTGTATCATGATGATTTTACCCTTTTAGTAATTTGCTAGTAAATTGCCTGTGGATTTACTCATGGTTAATTGATGAAGCCAGTGTTTATATCCATGCAAGGTGCTGGCAGTGGGAGTGAATGTTCAGAAACATGCTCCACAGAGCCACATGGTGCCTGGAGCCTGCAACTGTGACAGTTGACATATCAAAATTGAATAGGAAATATTGATATAGGAATGTACAATGGTTAATGTTGATAGATAAAGGTAATCAAAAACTGTGACAACGAAGTCAGATTTGTGAATAGGAAGCACATTCCCCGTGTCAAATTTTTCATCATATTATGTTGTGGAAGTCTTAAAATTGGCCCTTTATCTGGTTTGGCTTGTTTGATGATGGACCTTCAGAAACGATTTTGTGTAGAAAGCAGTTTAAAATACAGAATAAAATACATTTTAATTGTGTACACGTATCCAGAGTATACAGGTTGATATAGTTGACCTCATGCTGTCCACATAAAAACAATTATTTAATTAAAACAGAAAGTGCTGGAAATACTCAGCAGGTCAGGCAGCATTTGTGGAAAGAGAAGAAGAGTTAATGTTTCAGGTCTGTGACCTTTCATCAGAGGTTTTGATGAAAGGTCACAGACCTGAAACGTTAACTCCGTTTCTCTCTCCACAGATGCTGCCTGATCTGCTGAATATTTCCAGCGCTTTCTGTTTTTATTTCAGATTTCCACCATCTGCAGTACTTTGCTTTTAATGACAGTTGTTTAATTGTCCTTTTCCATAGCTGTTGTCTTGTTTGGACACGCACAGTTTAGAATGGAAGCAAAACATCAAACTTCTCTAATCCATTTCTTAAGTCCAGTCAGTCACTTTTATTTTTCTTTTGGATGGATATTCCACTCGAATCCCAATGCCTGAATGGGGCAACATCTGAAAAATCCCAGTGAAATTGTGTAACGAGAAGTCTCTGGGGAGCTCCAGTCTCTGTGCAGTTAGTCTATAATTGTGTAGGCTGAGTGCGACAGTTCAGGTTGTTAAAGTTAGGAATGCCTCAGTGTGTGTACCTCTATGGTGACGTATAATTTTTTTTTCACAGAAAGGAAGACCTTGACACCAGTAACATGTACGCCAAACTTTATTCTCATTAAATTGGTAGATTACAGTTAAACCGATTTATATTATTGCCTTGTAACTTCAGCATTGTATTAATTACTTTTACCTGTTGTGTATTTTATATATAAATACCAAGATTGTAAAGATTTGAAATGGTAAAAGTATGTAATTTAGCATTGTATAGTAAATGTTAACAATCGGCATACATTTTTATCGAAGGTTAAAGAGCTTGTAAAGATTTAATATAGTAGAGCTATTTATAGCTGTCAAACATGCTCACCTGAATTGAAATCGTTGGCCCTTGTTTAGTCTGTATATATAATGCCCACAAAGCCAGGACTTAGTAAGTGGGCACTGTGCTAATTAGCATTCTCTGTCCCCCTGGTAGAGGAAGGGGTTTAAGGGATAGGAAAATTGGGATCTGTGTATAACAATACTGCTACTGTTGGACTGATCTGGATTGAAGTAAGTAATAAAATTTTGAAAAAAACCAGTGTTCACTGGTTGTGTCACCCAGTGACAAAATGTCAGTATAAAGGTACCAAGTGTGCACCAAACGTCCTCCAGAGAGCTTCCCTGACTCTCCCACTGTGAGTGTGGACATTATCAGCATATTCTCTGGTTGCTTTTTCCAGTATTTGAATAGGTTTCCATTCAGGATCTGAATCCACACGAGCATTTCAGAAAGGTCAGCTGTTCTGTCTATACTGTGTTTTCTCCCCCCCTGCTCCCTGGTTTGGTTCGGCTCGGCTCTGACAGTACCGTAGCAAGTTAGATGTTGCAACAAGGACTCCAAACCAGCACTGCATGGTGCAAGGTTTTGTTGCTGTAGTAAACATGATGCCAAGTTGCCAGCTCTGGTGGTGTACTGGATTTCTGTACCAGGACAATATGTGATGGGTGAATGTCCTGAGTTCATATTAGTATGTGTATCTCACAAGCTGCTGGGTGCTACGTATGAAAATCCCTCTTGTGTTGACCTGAGAAGAAGGTTTCCTCTTCACCGGGCAATGGTGTACAAGGCAGGTACTTTTTTTTTTTAAAGTAAGAGGGAGCAGGTGCAGACATGCCGCTGTTTGCTGAAATGTCAATGAGGGGCCTTCCCATTCAGCCAGTACCAACCCTTGGGGTCATTACAGCAGAATCCAAAAGTAAAAGCACAGACTTTACCTTTGACAGGACCCCTTGTCCAACGAGACGAAAGATTATTCCTCACAATCGAGGCAGTCAGCAGCAACCACCTTGTCTAACTCACGTGGGTAATGGAAGTACCTAGCAAACAAATTCAGAAATTGACCGTACCAAACTTCAGCTTCATCAAACCAGCAGCAGAAAGAATGGCAATTCTTCGCTTCAAAAGTGCTCGATTTCTCATCAAATTGCTTCAAACTATGGGGACTGTTTGAGCCTGTCGCTCCGAGCACTGTGCCATGACCACAGCCTGCTGGAGTACTGTCTCCGGCACAGGTAGTGGTGTTGCCATGTGAAGGAAGCTTTGGACCTCCAACCATTAACATTTAATTGCAGCATTTCCAAAACTACTAGCACAAGTTAGATACGCGAGCTGAAATATCTGATCTACTGAAAAATAAAATGCTTGCAAGTTCTTAACCTAGCAGCACCTCTTGGTCTCCACTTCCTAGCAGTTCATTGTTTTAGTGAAGCAGGCCATTGCGTTGTCATATTATAATATGTTTGCCTAGGCTTTCTAAACATAAGCAGGCTCCAGTTGAGGTAGCTGTCTGGATGCCTAAGCTTCTGTACAAGAATGTCTGTCATTGGTTATTGCAGAAAACACAGACTTTGTTGTTGTGTTTCACTTACATTGAGAGATTGAAATGGCATTTGTTCTGCTATCTGATGCAACACAGTCTGACCTTTTATCTTGTTACTTTCCCAGAAAATCTGAGGTCAAGCCCACAGCTTCAGCACCAGTCGACCTTCCCCCTGAATATCTGACTAGCCCTCTATCCCAGCAGTCACAGGTAAGCAGCAACCCAGTTGGGTTCAACGTGATTTGCAGTCTCCTCTTGGATATTTCTGAGTTTCTGCGATAAAAATGGAATACAAAATTTCATCCCAAATTACAGTGCAGCTCACTCCTGCCACCAATTGTAAAAGCTGAAATATCAAATGTTCAAATAATGGTGACTTTTTAAAAAAACTCTCTTGTGACTCTGAATACCACACTGCTGTACGTACAGAGAGGGTGAGAGAGTTGCACTGTGCGTGTTGCAAACTGCTGCTGCTTTTTCCTGGCTCAGGATCAACTACCAAATCAGTTTGAAAACCCCATTCCTATTGAAATGAATGGAAGCACTCTTACTGGCTCCTCTTCCCCCATCAGTCAGTGATAACACTGAACTGACTCTGGAGGAAATGAGATCTGAAGTGATGGCTCTTTGGGACAAGAAATTCAAAGGTTTACAACAGCGGTTGATTTTTTTTTAAAATGCACGCACTGGGAAACAAAAGACTTTCCTTCCCCTTCCAGATTTGGAGGCGATAGAAACCTGTATGGAGGTGTGATTTATTTTCTTTGTCTTAAAGTAGCCCATAACATATTGGACTTGTGTGTTTGGGCGATGGTTTCAAAACTGTAGAACCAAGACATTGCTTTTAACATTTGTTGGAATTCTGAAAATACAAGAAATAGGAGGAGGAGTAGACCATAAGGCCCGTCGAGCCTGCTCTGCCATTCAGTACAATCATGGCTGATCTTGGGATTCAACTCCACTTTCTCACCCCCTCGTCATACTGCTTGATTCCCTGAGCAACCAAAAACCTGTCTGTCCCAGCTTTAAATATATTTAACAATGGAGCATCCACAACCCCCTGTGGTAGAGAATTCCAAAGATTCACAACCCTTAAAGTAAAGTAGTTTCTCCTCACCTCAGTCCTAAATGATTGACCCCTTATTCTGAGACTGTGCCCCCACGTTTTAGATTCCTTGACCAGCGGAAACAATTTCTCAGCGTCTGCCCTATCCAGGTCCTTCAGAATCTTTGTATGTTTCAATGAGATCATCTCTCCTTCTTCTAAACTCTAGAGAGTATAGGCCCAATTTACACAGCCTCTCATCATAGGACAACCCCCTCATCCCAGGGACCAATTTAGTGAATCGTCGCTGTACCTCTTCCAATGCAAGTATATCCTTTCTTAAATGTGGAGACCAAAACTGCACACAATATTGCAGATGAGGTCTCACCAAAGCCCTGCACAATTGTAGGAAGACTTCTTTATTCCTGTACTCCAATCCCCTTGCAATAAAGGCCAACATGCCATTTGCCTTCCTAATTTCTTGCTGTACCTGTATGCTAACTTTCTGCGTTCCTTGTACAAGCACACCCAAGTTTCACACCTTTTAAACCTGTCTTGGCTGACCCTCATGTCTCCTGCTTTCTGATTGTGACAGTTGCCTCCCAAACGTGATGAAGCTGCCTTGCAGGAAGAAGAGGAGCTTCAGCTGGCTATAGCCTTATCACAGTCTGAGGCAGAGGAGAAGGAGAGAATGGTGAGTAACATCACTGGACAGCATTAACCACACACGCAACAAAGCTAGCACTATGCCTGTGTTGTGTTAGCTATCCAGCCACTTTGAAATCTGTATAGAGGAAGGGTGCCCAATTCTAAGCTCATAGCTTAGTTTATGACTTCTTTTGCAAAGAATCTTAAGTTCCTAGGCCTGTAATGATTGTAACAGTTTTGGAGAAGATCTGTTGTTTCTTTACAGTCTTTAGCAAAGGTTCACTAAATTGGTCCCTGGGATGAGGGGGTAGTCCTATGATGGGAGGCTGAGTAAATTGGGCCTATACTCTGTGGAGTTTAGAAGAATGAGAGGCAATCTCATTAAAACATACAAGATTCTGAAGGAGCTGGATAGGGCAGATGCTGAGAAATTGTTTCCGCTGGTCAAGGAATCTAAAACAGGAGGGCACAGTCTCTGACCTTTCAATAAAGCTCAACATTTTTAAAACAAATGCATACTTCAATGTGTAGACAACAAGAATCTTAAGTTTAGTAAAATACTGCAGATGCTAGAAATCTGAACTAAAGGCAGAAAATGTTAGCAAATATTCAGGTCACGCAGCATCTGTGGAGAGAAGCAGTGTTAACATGTCCGGAAGTTGATGGTTGATAACAGACTACACACTGAGCTAGTGAGTTGATGGACAATTAATGTATGCGCACTTCTTTTAATGGGAACTTACCTGAGACTTCTCCTTGTGCAGAGGCAGAAGAACACATACTCCTTGTACCCAAAGACTGACCCAACACCAGTCACCTCATCAGCCCCACCAGTCAGCAGCCTGTATTCATCTCCTGTGGTAAGAGTTCAGTGCCAGTTTTGAATGTTACTAACTGATTTGAGGCAGAGTTTTGACCCAGCATGTATATGATGCCTCCTTTCTTAATTGTTCAATCAAAATGAGCCTCATCCTATCCTCGTTTAACAAAGGAAAGGAGTTGCATTTATAAAGCACCCTCCACGACCTCGGGAATGGCTCAGTGTGCTTTACAGCCACTGACTTACTTTTGAAGTATAGTCACTTGTAATAAATGGCAATTTGTGCACTGCAAGATCCCATAAACAGCAATGAAATACATGACCAATCTATTTTGGTGATGTTTGTATTCTTGCTTGATGCCCATGAATGTCTGCTTCCAGTTAGAGTTACAGGTCGCTTTTAAGAGCAAACACCACCCTGGCCCTGAAACACAAAGTACAGGGTAGCTTCAGCACACAGACCTGGAAACCCCCCCCCCCACCCCTCACCGGTCAAGAAATGTCGAATTCACATTTAAAAATGTAAACTGCCCCAGTTATTTATACCTGATTGGGCTATGAGAGTAAGTGCCTTCACTATATCTGAGAGAAACATTGTGTAGGATTGATGATGTTGAATGTACGATGCTAATAACTGGAATGTGATCCTGTGTTTTTCCCCTTACAGAATTCTTCTGCCCCAACAGCTGAGGAGATTGATCCCGAGGTAAAGAGTGATGTGTATTAATGTCTTGTAAAAATGAATTTACAGCAGTTTTCAAATGTAAAGGAATTATGAGACAAAATGCTTTGTACCTCTGACTTTTTTTTAAAAAGCTGGCTCGATACCTGAATCGCAACTACTGGGAGAAGAAGCAGGAGGAGGTGAGAAAGAGTCCCACCCCCTCTGCACCAGTCTCTGTGGTGGAGTCTGTCACACAGCCCATTGAAACTCACACAGCTCCTGTTGCAGTAGTGGAGGTAAATGTTGATTTCCTTTGAATGCATATCCCAGTGAAATTTTGTTGTTTGGCAAAAAAAAAAGCATAAAAATAACTCTGCCTGAGACTACATTTTTTGCTTTCCTTTGCGGTTCAGCAGCAGTATCAGAATGGAGAGTCCGAGGAGAACCATGACCAGTTTCTGAAGGCACTGCAGAACTCAGTGGTGACCTTTGTGAACAGGATGAAGAGCAATCACATGCGTGGCCGCAGCATCACCAATGACACTGCCGTGCTGTCCTTATTCCAGTCCATCAACAACATGCACCCTCAGCTCCTGGAGCTCCTGAATCAGTTGGATGAGAAGCGCTGTGAGTACAAGAGGCCATGGGAAAGGGGAGAAGGCCCTCTGTTTCAAAATGATATTCGATTCATCCTGAAGTAAAATACAACTCTTCTAATGGCCTCTGTTAGCAAATGCACTGCCCACTGCAGAGCTGAGGGATATAAACCATGAAGACCTCAGGTTTGATCCCTGGTTTGTGGTGAGTTAGCTGACCTCCACTGAGGTGATGGTAAGGGGCTTCAGGTTGACGCCAGCGTCATGTGTACATTTTGGCCTATGTATTTCAGAAGGGATCTAGAAGCACTAGAGAAAGTGCAAGAACGATTTACAAGGATGATACCAGAATGGAGAGGGTACAAGTAATCAGGAAAGACTGAACCAGCTGGGGCTGTAATCTCCAGAAAAGTGAAGACTGAGAGATGACCTGATAGAAGTCTTTAGAATTATGGTGGAGTTCAATAGGATAGACTTAGAGATCATTTTTCCATCTGTGGGGAATCCAAAACCAGAGGCCTTAAATATAAGATAGTCACCAATAAATCCGAAAAGGAATTCAAGAAAAACTTCTTTACCCAGAGAGTGGTTAGACTGTGAAACTCACTACCACTGGGAGTAATTGTGGTGAATAGCACAATTGCATTTTAAAGGGAAGCTAGATAGTACTTGTGGGAGAAAGGAGTAAAAGGGTATGTAGTCTGAGATAAGGTAGATGGGAGGAGGCGCGTGTAAAGCATAAACCTGTTGGGCCAAATGGCCTGTCTGCTGTAAGAATCAGCTGGGGTTCCTGCCCACCCATTATCCAGTAGTCTGTCAGAGTGCTGTTGGCACAGCCTATTTGGTCCTGTATCCTGGGTATGGCATCACGCAATGGCAGGAAAGAGGCAAATGGGATTTGCCCTCTATCAAATAGCTAAAAGCAGGCGACCAAGGGGATCTAGAATTCTCAGTGGTTATTCCCTGCCTTGAGTTCTAATGTTCACAATAGCTTCCTCAGTCCAGTTCTCCACTTATAAAACATTTCAAAACACCCTCAATTAAAACGCATGTGCTAGTCCTCTACCAGCTCCTATAGTAATCAGCTTTGCTCATCAACTGGGCTTACAGTTGGCATGCAGTCTTGCACTCTTTTACAATCTAAACTGAAGCGTAGATGTCATGTGGAAGCCCAGTTGGATACTGCACCAGTAAGTAACTAGAGTGGGCAGAGAAAGGCATTTTAACATACACTCTTGATTAACATTACTAAGTGTTGAAACAGAATGGCAAGTTTTTGGTGAGAAGACCTTTGTACTGTTGATACTGAATAGGGGAGGAAGATTGGTGCCTGAAATAGGCCATGATTTTAAAAGTTCCAATTTTATGCTCCGAAACTCTGTGTTTCATTAAGTAATGCTGCAGTTTAAGTAATAACTAAACGATTTAAAATAATTGGCAGAAGAACCAGGGGGAAATGAGATTTGGCTTTTTTTATACAGCACGTTGTTAGGATCTGGAATGCAATGTCTGAAAGGGTGGTCGAAACTGATATAGTAACTTTCAAAAGGGAATTAGATATAGACTTGAAAAGGAAAAATTTACAGGGCTATGGGGGGGAAAAAGTGGTGGAGTATGACAGATTGGATAGGTCTTTCAAAGAGCTGGCACAGTGGGTCGAGTGGCCTCCTTCTGTGTTCTATCGACGCCAAAGACGATGCTTTTTAGGATTAAAAACTAAATGAATTCACCTGTCCCACTATGCAGGGAGTTATAAAATCCTTTGCTTGATGCTTTGTTTTTATCAAGAGAATCTATGTTGGATGGTTAGAGAACCAAATAAACCAAGTGGATCATTTTATTTAAAAATAGTATTTTTGTTGTATTTCAGTGTATTATGAAGGTCTGCAAGACAAGCTGGCCCAGATCCGAGATGCACGTGGGGCGCTGAATGCTCTGCGCGAGGAACATTGCGAGAAGCTGCGGCGAGCAGCCGAGGAAGCTGAGCGCCAGCGGCAGATCCAGTTAGCACAGAAGCTAGAGATCATGAGGCAAAAGAAGCAGGTATGTCTGGAGAGGGTGAAATGTCCTAATTCACAGTGGGGTTTTGTTTAATATCCAGTGAACATCTGTTCTGTTCCCCCCTCCTCCCACCCCCACTTCCCACACCCATACGGATTTATAAATTTCAAGACCTCAAAAGGTAAAATATTAGAAAAAAAGAAATGCATTTATATAGTGCCCTTTACAACCCTAGAGCACAACCAGTGCTTCTGAAGTGTAATCGCTGTTGTAACATAGGAAACCCAGCAGCCAATTTTGGACAGCAAAGTCCCATAAACATGCATGACACAGTAATTTATTTTTTGTGATGTTAGTTGAGGGCTAAATATTGGCCAGGACACCAGGGAGAACTCCCCTGCTCCTCTTCTAATTGTGGCATGGTACCTATCATTCCTGAGAGGGCAAACGGGGCATCGGTTTAGACAGCTCATCTGAAAGAGCCTGTTGGGGTAGGAGTTGCCCTTTTTATTTGCCCAGTGCATTGCCTATTTAAATTCCATTAAATTCTCAATGGTGAGATAAATGATATTGTGATCCATGAGCTAGTATCAGGGAGGGTCACCTTCTGTTGAGTATCTATTTTCTCACCTTCCTCGGTTTCCTCCCCTCAGCCTCTGCATGATTGATGTGCTGACTGAATGATATCCCATTTGACCCATTGTGTGGTATTCATCACATTGTATGAAGTACAGCCTAAGCAATGCATCAGATTTCAATTAATCTGACATCACTGTTCAATCTAAATTCTTCCTTTTACTCCTCTCCAGACTATGTCCCCTGCTGTTGGTATGCATTTCTCAGTAATTCCAGACATTGCTCTAATGTTCTGTCAGTCTTGAAGTTATGAATTTTGAACGGTTTGCTTTATGGTGTCACAGGAGTACCTGGAGATGCAGCGACAGCTGGCCATTCAGAGGCTGCAGGAGCAGGAGAAGGAGCGGCAAATGCGCCTGGAGCAGCAGAAGCAAACCATTCAGATGCGAGCACAGATGCCCACCTTCCCACTGCCGTACGCACAGGTTAGAGTTAAATGTAGAAGAGTGGGTGCGCGGGAGAGGAGAGGGAGGCTGTAACCCCAATGGGAGGCAGAGTGTCCTGAACGTGAGAGCAGAGTTCAAGCAGGTTAATCACTTTGACAGAATGCTGTGATTGTGTTGCAGCTTTGCCGTGTATGAAGCAGTGGATTAATGTGGTGCAGTTTTCCTTTCTTGACACTTTTTATAGTTCCTAGGTATATTTACTGTAACACTTACAAGGTTTTTTTTGTGTTTTGAGGGGTATATTGGAGATAGAGTATAGGAAAGGGGCATAAATAACTCTGTGCCCTGCTGTTTGCATTTTGTTCTCACCAGGCCTTGCCTTGCCTTTCCCTCCATCTTATCATATGATTGTTCCTCTGCATAATGATTGGCAAACCAGTTCCAAAGTTCAAAGAAATTGCTGTTTGATAGGGAGTGATATATACAATAATAAGTGTGAGGAGAATTGGATTTTAATTTGATCTTTGGGTTCAGGTGCCATTTTGAAACTCTTCCAAATTCACTGTTATGATTCAACACCTGACTTTGTAACTCCCTCATGTCTCTCTCTCTTGGTGTTAATGTTGATCTCAGTTGTGTGGGTTTTTCATTGCTGCTTAATTCATTTTCAGAAGGAAAAAATTTGTGTTTTTTTGTCTTTTTGTCTTCAATTGTGTGCTGCTTTTGTCATACTGAGTGGGATATTAGGATTTTCCATAGCGCTGGTACTCCATGTAGAGCTATGCAGCGAAAATGAGCAATAGTTTAATACGTGCTGTCAAAGGGCATGTCTGAAACCTCCGCATGATTGTTATGCTGACTCATTTTGTGTCCCATTTGATTCATTGTGTGGTACTTACCACAGTGAATCACTGCATCTGCCGTTTAAGTAATTAATCTTGGCATTCCTGTTTAATCTGAATTCCTCCTTCTGTTTAGCTGCAGTCCATGCCCCCTGCTAGTGGTGTTATGTATCAGCCTGCAGGTCCAACCAGCTTCCCTGGCACTTTCAGCCCTGCAGGCTCAGTGGAAGGATCTCCTATGCACTCTGTGTACATGAACCAGACGGGACAACCAGGCACTGGACCATATTCCTCCATGTCGGTCTCTGGAGCAGGTGAGGTGCAGCTGGGTAGCCAAAGCACTCGTTACACTCCTGGCTCGCATCAAACGCTGCTTAAATGCTGGATGTTTGTTTATGTGCAACATTTCTGCTGCATGTAGCTCTCTTCACTCTTGAACTAACTGATCAGCAATTCTTTGGGTCAGGAGAGATCAGATCACAGATAAACATGGTTTGGTACCAGAGATGCTGCGATCTCTCTCAATCTGATGGTGGTGCTGCCACTGTGAAATATTTGTCACTGTTGGTGCTCCAGAATATGGCATCAACAAACCGACATTGGGAAACAAAATCTGTGATCTCTGCCCAGACAGTGGCTGCTATTGTCTCTGATCTTGAACACTTGTGTATTAATTTAAAAAGAGGTGTATTCTGCAAAAGAGATGATCACTTTATTTTCATTTGTGCTTGGCCATTTGCGTGCTTGGCAAGCCCACAGTTATTGCCCATCCTTAGTTGCCCTGAGAAGGGCCTTAAAGTACAGCAGCATTTGTTTGTACAACTGAATGATTTGTTAGGCTACTTCAGAGTGATGGAAGGAACTGGAGTCTGGCTACAGACTGGGTCAGATAGCTGTTTTTCTGTCCTGGTGCCATCTCTCAAATCACCACATTTATTAAATTGAATTTCACAATTTGCCATGGTGGGATTTGAATGCAATCACTGGATTACTAACCTAGTACCTTAACCACTGAACTATTGTACAACAACAACTTGCATTTATATACCACCTTTAACATGGTGAAACGTCCCAAGGCACTTCACAGGAGTGTTATGAAACTAAATTTGACGCTGTGTCGCATAAGGAGATATTGGGGCAGGTGGCCAAAAGCTGAGTTAAAGATGTAGGTTTTATGGAGCATCTTGAAGGAGAAGAAAGTGGTGGTAAGGTGGGTAGGTTTACTGAGGAATTGCAGAGCTTAGGGCTGAGGCAGCTGAAGGAAGTTGGGGTTGCACCGGAGGCCAGGTTTGGAGGAGTACAGAGATCTCGGAGGGTTGTGGGGTTTTAGAAGATTGCAGAGATAGGGAGGGGCGAGGCCATGGTGGGATTTGAAAACAACGGTGTGAATTTTAAAATGGAGGATTTGCCAGATTGGGAGCCAGTGTAGGTTGTATGCTGTGGTTAAATAACTGTAACACCCAGAATCAGTGTATTGAGAACAGGTCAGTCAATCCGGTTACTCCACATTCAGTGTCTCCACATTCCAACATGTTCGTTATTCTGTGGGATAGCATGCATGGATGCTGATTCTGTTACTGTGATGCTATATCTTGTGTGTGTTCATACAATCCTTGTGTACCTTAGATCCCAACATGGTGAATCCTTACATCTACCAGCCTGCAGCTCCGACCAGTCAGACTGCCCAGCAAGGCCAGGGAGTGCCCACAACAAACACCGGATACTCAAACTACCAACCAACCCCTACACAGAACTACCAGGCAAGGCACACGCCAGGTTTCTCTCATGTGGATCCCACTTTCTCTTAATTAACTCTTTTTGGTGTTACAAAATGTTGAGTGCTTTTTGTGTTGGATTGAAGTAGCAATTTTTGACTCCATTTCATTCAGCAGCTTTCATCCCAGTGTTCTGGGCTAAATACCTAGTTTTCCCTCACCCCACCCAAAGATCTGCCCCTTCCTCATATACTTAACAAGCTGTCTCTCATTTTCACCCTCTCTGTGTCACTCACTTTTTTTTTCTCTGTCTCTTTCATATGGGTGTGTATGAGCTCTTGCTCTCTGTATTTTTCTCTTGTTTTCTCTCACTATACTCCTTGTTCTTGCATGCTTTCTCTCACTCGGGTATTTATTCCTGGAGCTTCCTTATACTGCCTTTCAGTGAAATTCCCTGGTAACACTTCCTGCACTCCTCTATAAAATATTTAAACTACACCCAGTGTTTCAAGGCATTTGGAAGGGTTAAGGGTGTTTAGATAATTTGTAATATGATTCATTGAAAGTTTGGACTAGTTTGGTGGTGTTGTTAACTCCCCATGGAAGGATGATTCGATCTGGGCCTTCCTGATCTATATGGCTCAGCAATCTGGATTAGGGAGGGCAAATCATTCTCCTGAGCTTTATCCAGTGACCCCTGCAGGAAACCAGGTAAAGGAGGATAGGATTCAACTTTCTTGGTTGCCCCTCCCACTAGCAGTCAAATAACCAAATATTCACTCAGGCTCCCATGTGAATTGTGGTCACTTGGATGAGATACTGTGTGCTACCAGCACTAGTGACTGTACCTTAACAAAGGCTCAGTGCCTTTTGTCTGGAGAGCAGGGGAGTAGAAAGCACATTATTTGTGTTTTATTGATTTTGTTATTCTGGTTGTGTGTCTGTCTCTGGTGCCCGCTCTGGCTCTTTGTGTGTGTGTGTCAGATGCCCTCTGTGTGTCTGGTGTCTGCTCTGGCTCTGTCTGTGTCAGGTGCCCTGTCAGTGTATCAGGTGCCTGCTCTGGCTGTCTGTCCATGTGTGTTTGTGTGTGTCAGGTGCCTGCTCTGGCTCTCTGTCCGTGTGTGTTTGTGTGTGTCAGGTGCCTGCTCTGGCTCTCTGTCCGTGTGTGTTTGTGTGTGTCAGGTGCCTGCTCTGGCTCTCTGTCCGTGTGTGTTTGTGTGTGTCAGGTGCCTGCTCTGGCTCTCTGTCCGTGTGTGTTTGTGTGTGTCAGGTGCCTGCTCTGGCTCTCTGTCCGTGTGTGTTTGTGTGTGTCAGGTGCCTGCTCTGGCTCTCTGTCCGTGTGTGTTTGTGTGTGTCAGGTGCCTGCTCTGGCTCTCTGTCCGTGTGTGTTTGTGTGTGTCAGGTGCCTGCTCTGGCTCTCTGTCCGTGTGTGTTTGTGTGTGTCAGGTGCCTGCTCTGGCTCTCTGTCCGTGTGTGTTTGTGTGTGTCAGGTGCCTGCTCTGGCTCTCTGTCCGTGTGTGTTTGTGTGTGTCAGGTGCCTGCTCTGGCTCTCTGTCCGTGTATGTTTGTGTGTCAGGTGCCTGCTCTGGCTCTCTGTCCGTGTATGTTTGTGTGTCAGGTGCCTGCTCTGGCTCTCTGTCCGTGTATGTTTGTGTGTCAGGTGCCTGCTCTGGCTCTCTGTCCGTGTGTGTATCAGGTGCCTGCTCTGGCTCTCTGTCCGTGTATGTTTGTGTGTCAGGTGCCTGCTCTGGCTCTCTGTCGGTGTGTGTTTGTATATGTCAGGTGCCTGCTCTAGCTCTCTGTCGGTGTGTGTTTGTGTGTGTCAGGTGCCTGCTCTGGCTCTCTGTCTGTGTGTCAGGTGCCTGCTCTGGCTCTCTGTCCGTGTATGTTTGTGTGTCAGGTGCCTGCTCTGGCTCTCTGTCCGTGTATGTTTGTGTGTCAGGTGCCTGCTCTGGCTCTCTGTCCGTGTGTGTTTGTGTATGTCAGGTGCCTGCTCTGGCTCTCTGTCGGTGTGTGTTTGTGTGTGTCAGGTGCCTGCTCTGGCTCTCTGTCCGTGTATGTTTGTGTGTCAGGTGCCTGCTCTGGCTCTCTGTCCGTGTATGTTTGTGTGTCAGGTGCCTGCTCTGGCTCTCTGTCGGTGTGTGTTTGTGTGTGTCAGGTGCCTGCTCTGGCTCTCTGTCTGTGTGTCAGGTGCCTGCTCTGGCTCTCTGTCCGTGTATGTTTGTGTGTCAGGTGCCTGCTCTGGCTCTCTGTCCGTGTATGTTTGTGTGTCAGGTGCCTGCTCTGGCTCTCTGTCCGTGTATGTTTGTGTGTGTCAGGTGCCTTCTCTGGCTCTCTGTCGGTGTGTGTTTGTATATGTCAGGTGCCTGCTCTGGCTCTCTGTCGGTGTGTGTTTGTGTGTGTCAGGTGCCTGCTCTGGCTCTCTGTCTGTGTGTCAGGTGCCTGCTCTGGCTCTCTGTCCGTGTATGTTTGTGTGTCAGGTGCCTGCTCTGGCTCTCTGTCCGTGTATGTTTGTGTGTCAGGTGCCTGCTCTGGCTCTCTGTCCGTGTGTGTTTGTGTATGTCAGGTGCCTGCTCTGGCTCTCTGTCGGTGTGTGTTTGTGTGTGTCAGGTGCCTGCTCTGGCTCTCTGTCGGTGTGTGTTTGTGTGTGTCAGGTGCCTGCTCTGGCTCTCTGTCCGTGTGTGTTTGTGTGTGTCAGGTGCCTGCTCTGGCTCTCTGTCGGTGTGTGTTTGTGTGTGTCAGGTGCCTGCTCTGGCTCTCTGTCCGTGTGTGTTTGTGTGTGTCAGGTGCCTGCTCTGGCTCTCTGTCAGCTGATTGAAGTCTGAATCTTCTGTTGCAGAATGTGGTTTCTCAGGCACAAAGTGGAGCACTTCCCCAGCCTCCTCAATCAGGTGGATTGGGATACATGGGATCCCAGTCTGTCCCAATGGGTTACCAGCCATATAACATGCAGGTAGGCACTGCTGCAGGTGTTCTTGTTCATCATATTGTTAAGTTAATACTGAAAAGCTTGTGATTACCAAATGACTGAGACCCAGAGATATCCCCAGTAAATCTGGTCATAATCCTTCAGAAATTCAACACCTCCCCATCTGTAAACACATAAAAATGAGTTCCCTGAAATCTGAGTATTAGAAAATATCTGTCAACTTTTTATTTGAAAGAAGTATTCACTTCTGTTGTGTAGATTTTAATTTTTCTTTATAACTCTGACATTGCATTTGCACATTCTGAAACTGAACCAGAAATGTGGCTGTTTGGGAAGCCCTGTCTTCCACCCCGTAATACACAGTGCCCTGTATTTACAGCGAATGTGTAGCTGGATGTTGTACTCAAGTCTGTTCTCTTGTGCTTTGGTTTCCAAACTTTGTTCTGTACAGAAAACAACTCGTTCTGTTGCTTTCCCACAGAATATGATGTCTGCCCTCCCAGCCCAGGATCCCGCCATGAGCAACTTACCTCCACAGCAGTCTTACCTTCCAGCACAGCAGCCTATGTATCAGCAGGTAGGAGGAGAACCTGTATTTGTGTAGAGATACAGGCTTGAACAGTGCCAGCTTGAGAACCACGGTTTTTAAAAAGGTACATTTGTACCTGGGAGGGGAGATGGGAGTGGGGATTGGAATCCAGTGTTTTGTAAATATGCTGCAATCTGAACTCACATTCTCTGGATTGCCAGACTACGAACATAACCGCCACACTAAGGAACCCAATTAACCTGGTCAACTCTCTAATGTTGACAAAAACAAGAAATGCTGGATTCACTCAGCAGGTCTGGCAGCATCTGTGGCACCTGCTGAGTGCCAGACCTGCTGAGTGAATCCAGCATTTCTTGTTTTTGTTTCAGATTTCCAGCATCCGCAGTATTTTGCTTTTATTCTCTAATGTTGACGTTGTATTGTACACTAATTGGCAGTCTTTCTCAGACACCATAGAATGCGCCATGTGTGGAAATAGAGACTGTCTCGCTCATACAGTAAGAGGTTCTTTCCTGTAATTGGGGAAAACTGATCGAATTTTAATCTGAGCCTGTGTTATGCATGCCCTGGGTGTCCTTGATGCTGACAATTATGGTTGAATGATGAGAGTTCCATTCCCTAACGAGATCAGCCCTTTCCTTGAGCACAAAGTTTCAAAAACTGGGGTAAAAGAGTGTGGGTTGCATTGTTAGTTGTTAGCTGTGTAACTGTCTCTCCTCCCATTGCTGGGACTTCAGGTTTATAAATCTTGGGGCTACAGCTTTAAACTGGAATACTGGCTGCACATGCCTGGCAGAGGAGGGGGGTGTCCTATCTCAGGAAAAAGACGATTTATATTTGAATAGTGCCTTTCATGCCCTCTGGGCCTCTCAAAGCGCTTTACAGTGAATTAAGTACTTTTGAAGTGTAGTCAGTATTGCAATGTAGGCAAAGAGGCAGCCAGTTTGTGCACAGCAAGCTCCCACACACAATAATGTGATAATGATTCAGTAATCTGTTTTAGTAATGCTGGTTGAGGGATAAGTATTGGCCAGGTTGCCAGGGATAACTCCCCTGCTGGTCCTCGAATAGTGCCTTGAGATCTTCTATATCCACCTGAGAGAATAGACGGGGCCACGGTTTAACTTCTCATCTGAATGATGGCAGCTCTGGCAGTGCTCAGGAAGTGCTGCACTGGAGTGTCAGCCTTGATTATATTCTTAACTCTGGGGTGGACGTGAACCCGTAACCTTCTGACTTGGGCCAGAGTGCTCCCCACTGATGCATCACCTGGCAGCTTCATTAGAAACTGGTGTTGAGTCTTAAAGTCACATCTGCACTGAGAGAATTCGGAAAAAGGACATGAAAGAACCATTCAGCTCATAGAAACTGTTTCTCTGTGGTATCCCAAATCTCCTGTTGTGATAGCCATGGCGCACGGTGTCTTAGCTTGATAAAAGAAACACAAAATGAGGAGTGGGTGGCAAGCAGCATGGCTGCATCTTAACTCTTTCCTTTCCTTCATTTTGCAGATGGCGCCCCCTGGAGCACCACCCCAGCAGCAGCAGCCACAACAGCAGATCCAGCAGCAGCAGCCAGGCTCCGAGGCACAGCTCATCTCGTTTGACTAACCTCTCTTAGGGGGGAGGGGGTGGGGGTCACCCTCACGCTGGGGAGTCACGTTGACAGTAAATTATTGGAGGGGACCGAGGAAAGAAATTGGGTCTGTATGGTACCACTTGTTGGATTAACATTTCAGATACATACCAGCTTTCATAAACTTCCTGATCCTTTTGAAAGGCTCATGTGGGTTTGACTGCCGACTGATGATCTCCAATTGCACTGTGCATCATCTTGGTGTGAACTGTCGTGTTTGAGAGAGTGAAGAAACGGCCCATTCTGATAATCATTCAAGACACTAAATTTCAGCTGGCGCGCAGTTGATGCAATGTAACTACTGGGGACAGTTTTGAACTGCAGGGAGTTTTGTGAGAGTACAGACGGGTACTTAGTTGGGATTTCCTTTTTAGAGTATTTTCACTTTTCTCCCTCCCCGCCTCCACACTCATTTTGCAAACAGAAGTGGCTGCCACACTCACATTGTTTTAATCCATACCATTGGACCACATGTGCTGTTAGATGCCTTTTCACTGAGTCATGTAATGTGGTCATTGGAGGTAGGTTGTGCTCTTAATCCCCATTTACTTAAGCTGCTTTTTGTAACCGTTTGTTAATTACTTATATGGTAGGCATTTTTGTTGTGACTGGCAATTCCACCCCAGCCCACAGTATTTTCTTCCCTTCTCTCCTTCAGGCACTGAGGTATATTTCTGCGGTCCCAGCACCCTCTGGTACCTTGTGTAGGTGGCCTCTCAGCATGTAAACCCAGGGATGGTCTTTCAGAGGAAATGTTAAACCAAGGCCCTGTCTGCCTTCTCAGCTGGATGTAAAAGATCCCCTGGCAGTATTTTGAAGAACAGTAGGGGAGTTATCTCCGAAGCCCTGGCCAATAATATCCCTCAATCAATATAATTAAAAAATTATCTGATCATTTATCTCACTGCTCTTTGTGGGGAGCTTGCTGTGTGCAAATTGGCTGCCATGTTTCTTACAATACAGCTGTGACTATACTTCAAAGGTAATTAATTGGTTTTAAAGTGCTTCGAGATGTCCTGAGGCCACGAAAGGCGCCATATAATTGGGAGTCTTTTTTTCCCTCCCCATTGTTTGCTTCAGTGGAGAGTAAAATTGGACGGGGTGTAACCAGCTTTGCACCCAATCTTGTCAGTTTCCACGACAGTTGGGTGAGGTTAAAATTCTCGCCCCAGAGTTTCAGCAGCTGGCTTACCTGCAACACAGTGGGGGGGGGGGAATCGCAGCTGTCGTCAAGTGGCGTCTATGTGATAACCTAATTGCCGGATAGAAAAACATATCTTATACTTCTTTCCTCTTCCCTCTCCCACCCCACCCCCACTCCCCTATTTGCAGGGGTGCTGCACCATGCACACAGTCAACTTTCCTAGCTTCCTCTATCTGGGTTGTACTGCAATGGTGTGTATGAGTCTGGTGCCAAACTAAGCATAGAGGAAAGTGCCAGATAACTGAAGAATTATCTGCTTGATCGGCAAGCCTGTAACAGTGCCTGGGCAGAGCAAGATACTTGCATTTTACAGAACTAAGGAACATAAGCCTCACTAGCTGGGTAGGTGCCACCTCTGATCAATTCAAGGATACAGATTCATTTCATGCGTGTCCAAATATACAGACTGGCGGACACAGCAGCTATTCACCAGTCTTGCTCCGTAAATCAGCTGGGAAAACCACCGGTGGCCATATCGGGACTAGTCCCAGTGTCAGCCCCCGTTATTTTTTAACCCCGTATTTGGAGTGCTCCCATCTGTAAGCTGTTAGCTGTTGTCCTGGTGAAACAAGTCAAACTTTTGTCTAAATTAGTGAGGTTTATATGTCTCAAACATTTTGCTACTGGGCTGCTTGCTAAAATTCATTCGAGTCAGCCAGTAAAACCACAAGAGGTAGCACTGCCTGTGTCCAAACGCTTGATTTTTTTTTGAAAGGCAGGACGTTGGAGACAATACAAGAGTCCAAAAATGGACCACCTAGAGGCTCTGCTCATTAAACTGCCTGCTTCTCGATTGTCGGTTCCCCTTTTTCCTTTGCTTCTTAAAACAAAGAGCTGAATGCAACAACAGAGAAATGTTTTTAAAACCTCAGGAGGGTTGATGAAGACGGAGCGACCATGACAATTGGTACAAGTTCATTCAAAAATTGTTTGTGACTGTTCGTCCGTTAAGCTGCAGTGTGTGTGTGTGTGTGTGTGTGTGTGTCTGTCTGAGAGGCTACAGATTCAGGCTGAACTATACAGAGTTGCCAACTTTAATTAGAAACCCATTTCTCTGAGCTAAGTAACAGGCGGACATTGTATTTGGCTGTGTAGATTAACTGCTTGCCGACCTCTGCCATATACTACTCTCACCATTGGAGTTGCAGTGGAAGTTATTGACCTCCATGAACTGTTGCTGCCTCATAACCAGGCCTGATAGAATGAAACTTAATTGGTAACTGTCCTCCATATAACAGATTGTATATTGTGTAGTCATTCTCTGGTGTATATTCATGTTCTTTGGAACATAAACAAATGTTTAATTTAAAAGAACTCACATCTTCATAAGTAGGGTGTGCGTGTTTAAAATGAAAATTGTCTATTCATTTGCAGTATAATACTCTACAGGATAACTTGCATTGCTGTGGTTTGGGTAAATGGGGTACAGGTTTATCCTATCTTTATCCTGGTGTCAGTAAGACACTGGACGTGCATGTTCTGTTATACTCTAAATGAATGTGTCTCTATCTTGTGTTTTTCCTCGATACATCATTGTTCAGCTTTCCTCACCTTTTCAGCTAATTTTAAAACCATATATTTAATAAACTTTTTTTCCCTTCATATTGTTTTACTCCCATGGAATCAGTGTGTGTTTTAATTGAGGAATTTTTTTTTAACACTAGTTATGATCTGGAATGTACTGCCTGAAAGGGAAGCTGATTCAGTAATAACTTTCAAAAGGGAATTGGATAAATACGTGAAGGGGAAAATTTTGCATGGCTGTGGGGAAAGAGCAGGGGAGTGAGACTAACTGGATAATTCTTTCAAAGAGCTGGCACAGGCATGGTGGGTCGAATGGCCGCCTCTTGTGCTGTGATGTTCTATGATTTTGTCTGATCATCTTCCAATTCCAAGAGCCTTATGCAGGTGTATAAGGCAGCTAACAAGAATACCAGGTGCAGTGGGTTGCTGGGATGGGTCAAGGCGCTGGACTCCAAACAGATGGATGCTGGGGAGATGATAGTGTTGACATTTGAAGGATAAGATGACATGGACTGAAAAGCTCTCTTTGTCTGAATATTTTAAAATGAGGCTGCATTAATATGAGGAAAGTTTTTTTTTTTAATAACTTGATGATTAAAGCAAAGTTTACAGAAAAATAACTAGCTTTTCTAATATATCCCTGATGTAAAACTTTGAGATCCAGCCCAAGCTAAACAAACTGCAGAGCAGCTGTCGCAAGGCTGTAGGGCGTGATGAAATAGACCAGTTGGGCCAAATAGTGTGATTCTACACTGACATCAGGAAGCCTTGAGAGTCATCGCGAGAGCCAACTCGCTTTGAACAATACAGCAAACCACAAGAATTAAGATCAATATCCCTGAAGCTTATCTGACTACCTTCCTACCTGCTTTGAAACCCCAATTTATGTGTGTGTCTCTTCTCCTTCCTCCACAAATTTTCACTTTATTAACCATTCTGATTACACTGAGTAGGGCAGGATACAAATGCAGGGTTAAGTATGTGCGCCTTGGATTACAAATGGTTCTTGGTCATTCTGCACATCAAACTTGAGTTTAAAACAAAAGATACTTCCAGTGAAAACTTGTAAGCTTCTCTCTCTCTCATAGAAACATAGAAAATAGGAGCAGGAGTAGGCCATTCGGCCCTTCGAGCCTGCTCTGCCATTCATTATGATCATGGCTGATCATCCAACTCAGTAGCCTGTTCCTGCTTTCGCCCCATACCCTTTGATCCCTTTAGACCCAAGAGCTATATCTAACTCCTCCTTGAAAACATACAATGTTTTGGCCTCAACTGCTTTCTGTGGTAGCGAATTCCCCAGGCTCCCCACTCTCTGGGTGAAGAAATTTCTCCTCATCTCAGTCCTGAAAGGTTTACCGCGTATCAAAGAACAGTACAGCACAGGAACAGGCCATTCGGCCCTCCAGGCCTGCGCCGATCTTGATGCCTGCCGAAACTAACACCTTCTGCACTTCCGGGGAACGTATCCCTCTATTCCCTTCCTATTCATATATTTGTCAAGATGTCTCTTAAACGTTGCTATCGTATCTGCTTCCACCACCTCCCCTGGCAGCAAGTTCCAGGCACTCACCACCCTCTGTGTAAAAAAAAAAAAAAAAAACTTGCCTCGCACATCCCCTCTAAACTTTGCCCCTCGCACCTTAAACCTATGTCCCCTAGTAACTGACTCTTCCACCCTGGGAAAAAGCTTCTGACTATCCACTCTTGTCAATGCCGCTCATAACTTTGTAAACCTCTATCATGTCGCCCCTCCACCTCTGTCGTTCCAGTGAAAACAATCCGAGTTTTTCCAACCTCTCCTCATAGCTAATGCCCTCCAGACCAGGCAACATCCTGGTAAACCTCCTCTGTACCCTCTCCAAAGCCTCCACGTTCTTCTGGTAGTGTGGCGACCAGAATTGCACACAATATTCTAAGTGTGGCCTAACTAAGGTTCTGTACAGCTGCAACATGACTTGCCAATTTTTATACTCTATGCCCCGACCGATGAAGGCAAGCATGCCGAATGCCTTCTTGACTACCTTATCCACCTGCTTTGCCACTTTCAGTGACCTGTGGACCTGTACGCCCAGATCTCTCTGCCTGTCAATACTCCTAAGGGTTCTGCCATTTACTGTATACCTCCCACCTGCATTAGACCTTCCAAAATGCATGACCTCACATTTGTCCGGATTAAACTCCATCTGCCATTTCTCTGCCCAAGTCTCCAACTGATCTATATCCTGCTGTATCCTCTGACAATCCTCATCATTATCCGCAACTCCACCAACCTTTGTGTCGTCCGCAAACTTACTAATCAGACCAGCTACGTTTTCCTCCAAATCATTTATATATACTACAAACAGCAAACGTCCCAGCACTGATCCCTGCGGAACACCTCTGTCTTTTTTCCTGCCAACTACTAAGTCTCTTCGACTCGCCACAATTTAGCCCTGTCTTTATGGCTGCCCGCCAGCTCTGGCGAATGCTGGCAACTGACTCCCACGACTTGTGATCAATGTCACACGATTTCATGTCGCGTTTGCAGACGTCTTTATAACGGAGACATGGACGGCCGGTGGGTCTGATACCAGTGGCGAGCTCGCTGTACAATGTGTCTTTGGGGATCCTGCCATCTTCCATGCGGCTCACATGGCCAAGCCATCTCAAGCGCCGCTGACTCAGTAGTGTGTATAAGCTGGGGCATGATGCAACTGTGCACTAGATATCACTAACAATAAATAAAACTTGAAAAGGCACAACAAGTCAGTCTGCACCTGAAAGACAAAGATTGTTGCAACATGGATGAACTGTATATAAAACCCCTCCCTGCTGCATTGATGGGTATAAACTCCCTCCCTGTTCCATTAACGGGTATAAACCCTCTCCCTGCTGCATTGATGGGTATAAACCCCCTCCCTCCCTGCTGCATTGATGAGTATAAACCCCCTCCCTCCCTGCTGCATTGATGGGTATAAACCCCCTCCCTGCTGCATTGATGGGTATAAACCCCCCTCCCTGCTGCATTTATGGGTATAAACCCCCTCCCTGCTGCATTGATGGGTATAAACCCCCTCCCTGCTGCATTGATGGGTACAAACCCCCTCCCTGCTGCATTGATGGGTCTAAACCCCCCTCCCTGCTGCATTTATGGGTACTAAACCCCTCCCTGCTGCATTGATGGGTACTATACCCCTCCCTGCTGCATTGATGGGTATTAACCCCCTCCCTGCTGCATTGATGGGTACAAACCCCCTCCCTGCTGCATTGATGTTTACTAACCCCCTCCCTGTTGCATTGATGGGTATTAACCCCCTCCCTGTTGCATTGATGGGTATAAACCCCCTCCCAGTTGCATTGATGGGTATTAACCCCCTCCCTGCTGCATTGATGGGTACTAACGCTGTCCCTGCTGCATTGATGGGTATTAACCCCCTCCCTGCTGCATTGATGGGTACAAACCCCCTCCCTGCTGCATTGATGGGTACGAACCCCCTCCCTGTTGCATTGATGGGTATAAACCCCCTCCCAGTTGCATTGATGGGTATTAACCCCCTCCCTGCTGCATTGATGGGTACTAACGCTGTCCCTGCTGCATTGATGGGTATTAACCCCCTCCCTGCTGCATTGATGGGTACAAACCCCCTCCCTGCTGCATTGATGGGTACGAACCCCCTCCCTGTTGCATTGATGGGTACAAACCCCCTCCCTGCTGCATTGATGGGTATTAACCCCCTCCCTGCTGCATTGATGGGTATTAACCCCCTCCCTGCTGCATTGATGGGTACTAACCCCCTCCCTGCTGCATTGATGGGTATTAACCCCCTCCCTGTTGCATTAATGGGTATAAACCCCCTCCCTGTTGCATTGATGGGTATTAACCCCCTCCCTGTTGCATTGATGGGTATTAACCCCCTCCCTGTTGCATTGATGTTTACTAACCCACTCCCTGTTGCATTGATGGGTATTAACTCCCTCCCTGTTGCATTGATGGGTATTAACCCCCTCCCTGCTGCATTGAAGGGTACTAACCCCCTCCCTGCTGCATTGATGGGTACAAACCCCCTCCCTGCTGCATTGATGGGTACTAACCCCCTCCCTGTTGCATTGATGGGTACAAACCCCCTCCCTGCTGCATTGATGGGTATTAACCCCCTCCCTGCTGCATTGATGGATACTAACCCCCTCCCTGCTGCATTGATGGGTACTAAACCCCTCCCTGCTGCATTGATGGGTATTAACCCCCTCCCTGTTGCATTGATGGGTATTAGCCCCCTCCCTGCTGCATTGATGGGTACTAACCCCCTCCCTGCTGCATTGATGGGTATTAATCCCCTCCCTGCTGCATTGATGGGTACTAACCCCCTCCCTGCTGCATTGATGGGTATAAACCCCCTCCCTGTTGCATTGATGGGTACAAACCCCCTCCCTGCTGCATTGATGGGTAGTAACCCCCTCCCTGCTGCATCGATGGTTACTAACCCTCTCCCTGCTGCATTGATGGGTACTAACCCCCTCCCTGCTGCATCGATGGGTATTAACCCCCTCCCTGCTGCATTGATGGGTACTAACCCCCTCCCTGCTGTATTGATGGGTAGTAACCCCCTCCCTGCTGCATCGATGGGTATTAACCCCCTCCCTGCTGCATTGATGGTTACTAACCCCCTCCCTGCTGCATCGATGGGTATTAACCCCCTCCCTGCTGCATCGATGGGTACTAACCCCCTCCCTGCTGCATTGATGGGTACTAACCCCCTCCCTGCTGCATTGATGGGTACTAACCCCCTCCCTGCTGCATCGATGGGTATTAACCCCCTCCCTGCTGCATTGATGGTTACTAACCCCCTCCCTGCTGCATCGATGGGTATTAACCCCCTCCCTGCTGCATCGATGGGTATTAACCCCCTCCCTGCTGCATCGATGGGTACTAACCCCCTCCCTGCTGCACTAAACTGCCTCACCCTCTCCCCCGCTTTGCTCCTTGTTAATAAAGCTAAATTGGTTGCTGGCAGCGCGCTGCCTGTTGGGTAGGTCAGGCTGTGGAGGTCACCAGGCTCCGCCCCGCCCGCCATTGCTCCATGTGCCGGCCGCTGTCCGCCGGGGAGATGCTGGCGGCGCTGGGGAGAGGGACGGGACCAGCCCGGGGACTGCTCAGGTACAGGGGTAGCGGGCATTGGTCTCGGTGCGTTGGGTCGGTACGCTGACGGGCGGGTAGACCGAGGAGGGAGACCGGGGCCGCATTCTCTTCCTCCCCCTCCTGGAACCGAATCCGGTTCCGCCCGCGCCTCCCGCCACCTGGTCTGCCGACAACCCTCTTCCCCGGGGGGCCTTGCCCCCCGCTCCCCTCCCTCACTCCTCACCCCCCCCTCACTCCTCACCCCCCCCCTCACTCCTCACCCCCCCTCACTCCTCACCCCCCCTCACTCCTCACCCCCCCCTCACTCCTCACCCCCCCTCACTCCTCACCCCCCCCCCCCTCTGAGTCCAAACCCAGAAGTGAAAAAAAAGGAAGCAAAATAAAGGTGGGATTAAGGAAGAGAGATAAAAAGTAAACAAATTAAATCTGCAACGTTAATCTTCCGAGGGAATGAGGCTCCACGCTTCTAAAGTTAATTTTTCTGAGCCAGAGCTTGTTCAGTTATTGCCACTTATTGCACCACTGAAATCTCATTAAAAATGTTAGGGTTGGTACAATTAAGTCCATATTAGTGTTGAACTAGTGGGAAAATATACCCCAAGTTAACACCATTACAGTGATTTTGGTGCCAAGTATATTGGCAACGATTACAGGGCATCCTGTGGAGGAGCAGGTATCTCTTCTAGATTTCTGTGTTTAACTGGACTTGTGCAGATGCTGGAAGTTACTATCCGATTTACTCTAACAACAGATAGCCTCGCCATTATTGCAGCAAAATCTGGTCTAATGAATTTTCAGAAGTGGTCTCCCTATGGAGAACAACCAGCTACAGGGGAACTGTGTAGCTGTGTAACTGCATTCTGTCCACAGATGCCTCCCATTGAACTTTCCCTTTCTGTTCAATCTTTGACAGGCGAGAGTTACAAACCTTCTGTGCCCGACGGGCCCTGAGGACCAGCACCTGCAGTCGTCATGGCACCCTGGCAACACCGCCCCTCGACACTGCTCCCAAGGATTACTCACCAAAGATAAAGCAGCTGGTGCAAGAAATAGCGAGCCTAACACTTCTCGAAATCTCCGACTTAAATGAACTGCTTAAGGTATGTCATTGAAAGGCCTCCATTTGGCAAGGGATCTATTTACTTTATCTTGCAGGTCGAAATAGCCCTCTGAACGCGACAGGAAAGCGCGATTAGAATGAAAACCTGTAGGCTCACTCGCAGCCCCCGCCTTCTGCTGACTGCGTAGATCCAGGGAAGGAGGTAATGGGAGAACTCCTCCTGATCCCGCATCCTACATCCCATCCCTAGTGAGGGCCATAACTCAGTGAGTAGCAGTCTGTTTCAGGAGGTTTTGTGTTCAAGTCCCACTCTGCACGTAATCTAGGCTGACCCTCCATTGCACTACTGAGGAAATGCTGCACTGTCTGAGGTGCTGTCTTTTGAACGAGGCATTAAACCAAACAAAGTGATTCTTGACAACGCAGCTGGCTGCTGACATCAGACTGCGCCAATCTGCGCACATGCACAGACGGTCTCCTACTCTCTGCGCGTGCGCAGCGTTCTGCATTGCCAGGACTGGTTGGCGCATGTGCAGATGACGTCGTCATGTAACGCAGGGGAGAGAGCAGCCGAAGACCTTGGTGGTGGCTGGTATGCTCTCCTCTCTTTTCCCCCGCTCCCCCCCCCCCCCCAGTTGTGAGGTCTGTCTTGCTTTTCTTTGTTCAGAAGCAGCACAGCACTGAGTGTTCTGTCAGATTGAAGTTTAAGCAGTAACTCTGGCGCCACCTCACACCGTGTGTCTTTTGTAAACTATCCTGCACTGCATTCTCCCATCTCCTTTAATATTGCAGAAAACATGGTCGAAAAACGCAGGCGTTAATTTTGAGAGAATATATTGGGAACCAAACAGTTGGTTATTTGGTTGTGGTTTATTCTGGGAGTTGCACTCTCAGCAGAACATGGTGCTCTCTGTGGAGGGTGTACAAGTACCAGATTCTGAGTGATAACTCAGTTTGTCACAAGACCCCATCTCTGAAAGCACGAGGACCCACTTGCAACATGATGCAGAAGCGGTGACAATAGGAAATTACTGGGTGGCCAACACAAGTGCAAGTTTGAACATATTCTGTCTCTGGAGATGGTTCATGGAAAGCCCAGATAGGAGCTTTGTGCAATGAACAAGTGTGCAAATACTTCCCACCGAGCTGCTTTTCATCAGCTCCTTTATATATGCAGTGGTCTCTGTAACTGGCTGGTGCCTGTTATGTTGGGCTTATAGTTTAAATCAATACTTCCTGCAGCTAGATTTACATGATTGCAGATTTCTTGGGTCGTGTGCTGAGTTTCTTGTGTAGTTCTTTCTGTGGGGTGATGGGAATGTTGAATTAGTTGTGTTGTTTGTTATATCTCAATGCCAGTTAATGCTCTTTTGTTTTCACAGCAAACGCTTAAAATTCAGGATATTGGAATGATGCCAATGGCTGGAGCAATAGCAGCTGCTCAGCCTGTTTCCCAGGTAACTGCCATTAGAGGAAAGTCCCCCCCCATTGCTGGGCCGGCCACCTGCCTTGCACTCCCTAAACGCGAGCTCGTCCAAAACTCTGCTGCCCATGTCGTGTTCACCTGTCACCCCTGTTCTTGCGGATCTACGTGGTTCCTGGTCCATCGATTTTAAAATTCTCATCCTTGTTTTCAAATCCCTCCATGGCCTCAACTGCTCCCTATCTGTGTAATCTCTAGCCCCGCAACCCTCTGCAATCTTTGCACTGCTCCAGTTTGGGCCTCTTGTATATCCCTGATTTTAACCACTCAGCTTTTGGTGGGCATGCTTTCAGCTGCCTCTGGAAATCCTTCCCTAAACATGTCTGCCTCTCTACTTCTCTCCCTTTTATGGGCGCTTTCTAGATGCAAGTTGTTGTCGTAAATGGGTCTGTTTAATATCTCGAGGATAAAATCCCTCAAAGGAGCCAGATGCCCTATTAATTGGGTTAGAACGCAGGATGCTGCTGGGGCTGAAGTGTGGGATGTGCTAGGTGAGATACTGATAGTACAAGTTGAAAGTGCACTCATCCAAGAAAATGTTTTATGCTGAATCCTTGTAGTAATCAATAGACCCGGACTATGCTGTTAACCTGGCAACATACATTTCTTGTTTGGTTAACACTGCATTCAACAACTGCCCAGCAAGGTTACCCTGTGTTTTATAAAACAAAAGCAGTTCAATATCATTTGGGCAATCATTTTGTTTCTGAGATGGTGCCTTTCCTAATTTCGAGGTTACAATGTAAAACCCTGAGCTTAAAGTTGGGATGTTGTAGCATGGACATACAGTCCATATTGTAACACTGAGCAGCAACGCCAGCTGAGATTATCCTTGCGGTACAGTATTTGCTGAATGCTCCCTGGCCTGCTTCTTTGTCCTCTCTAATCTCTCTATTGTTGCATTTCTCCAGCAGGCAGAAGATGATGCCGTCCCAGTAAAGAAAGAGAAAACGCATTTCACGGTGAAACTGGTGGAATTCAAGGCGGCGGAGAAAGTCAAACTTATTAAAGAAGTGAAGAACTGCATTCCTGGGCTCAACCTTGTGCAGGTGAGGTGATCCTCCCTTCAACAATCCCATAGAAACTGGCTCCCCAATGCCCGGGACAGAATGTGAACCGCTGTGGCTCAGTGGATGCCACTCTTGCCTCTGAGTCAGAAGGTTGTGGGTTCAAGTCCCACTCCAGAGACTTTGAACACAAAATCTAAACTGACGCTGCTACTGATGCAGTGAAGGGCGCTGTCTGCAAATGGGTTGCTCTTGTCCATCTGACTTTTATCGCTAAATTGACAATTAACTTTTTGACTTGTCTTTCTTTTTGATATTTCACAGTCAATTGAAGAGGGTGGGTGGGGTCAGTCCCACTGCCCTGAGCAAATGTAGAATCAGGGATAAAGGAATTGGGTAGGAAAGTGGGTTTGAGGTGGATGATTGGCGGTGGTTTTATTGAATGGCAGGACGGGCTATATGGCCAGTTCCTGCTCCTGTTTGTTGGGGTATAACATTTTGTTTGTGCTGTTCGATCATCGAGTGCCCCTGTAGTACTGGGGGATTCTCCCTGTCACCGACATTAACACTATGTACGTTTGTCCCTCAGGCAAAAAAGCTGGTCGAATCCCTTCCTCAAGAGATGAAAGCCAACATTTCAAACGAGGAGGCTGAAAAATTGAAGGCTGCGCTTGAGGCAGCGGGAGGAACAGTTGAACTGGAATAATGTTGTTCTTCCTGCCAATCCTCAGCCTATAGGCGACCACGGAGACCAATTTTTAGGCCTTCCTCAGTCCAGTGCACCGACTGGTATCTTGGAGCTTCTGTACTGTGTCATGGGACTTATAAAGTATACAACAGGGAGTGTAGTTTGACCAAGGTATTGTTTGTGTGTGTCTACATATTATGATTTTATACCACTTCTAAAGTGCTAGAAGGTGCAGTCACTTGTCAGATAGGAATAACGGAGGTACTGTAAATGCCCACCTGTACAGCAGCCTTTACTAGGAACAGACTGAATCTCCATGTATGGCAATTGTCATTTTCATCCAACATTAAATGAAAACATTTTTTTTTAAACTCCAAAGCTGAACGTGTTTGATATGCCACCAATTGTTCCCAGCTGCCTCATATCTTGTGCAAAGTCACTTTAGAGTGTAGCGATGGATCCGGAGAGCAGGAGGGTAATTATAGAGTTGAAGAGCAGGCTTCAGTAAAGGGCGATCGCCCCTGTGCATTTGTAGGTGTGAAGTTAATAATTAATAATCTTTCCCACTACTGACTTTGTTCCTCACATAAAATGGACTGAGCATAATGATGAGTGAAGAAGTTTCAAATTAGAGAGGGTCAGCGTTTCAGAGGTATTTCTGGTGTGTTTAAATTGCGACAACACCAAGTTCAGTTCTTTTGAGTTGCATCGAAGGTTGTCGGTTTCATTTAGCAAATGGTGTCCTGTAAACAGGCTGAAGGATTCTGCGGTGTTAATAACTGCTGTGCCCAGTGTCGCAGGTTTGGTGGGTGTGAGAGGTAATTATTAATAAGGATAACATGCCCCTAGTGGTGCAGGTCTCTGCTGATGCAGTGGTCAGTTTAAAGGAAGGAAATCCTCTTTTGTGTAAGTATTTGTGATGGAAAATATTTATCCCTCAGTCAACATCACAAAAACAGATCATCTGGTCATTTCATCTTGCTGTTTGCGGGAGCTTGCTATGCATTTCCTGCATTACAGCAGTGACTACGTTTTTTTTTTAAAAAGTACTTCGTTGGCTGTAAAGTGCTTTGAGACATCCAGTGGTTGTGAAAGGCTATATAAAATGTAAGTCTTTCTTTTCTGGGGTGCATGAGCTGGTGCCATGCAAGATGTGAATTAGATTAAGATTAGAAACATTGCCTTTTTGAACGGCTGGTAAAGTTAACCAAAGTGTTTTAAATAAAGAAATAGGATGATTTTCTCGGAGGGCTTGTTGGCAGGTGTTTGTCTGCCTTACATTCTGTAAAGTGAGATTGGGCTGCATTAAAAGAATTGTCGATTTGCAGCTTTCTCTGAATTCCCTCCACCCTTCCCTCTGCAGGATCTTTGAGCCTGAAGGTTAAGCTTTCACGCTGTCGCTGGATTCCTGCAGACTGTTGTCGAAAGTTGTGCTGAAGTCAGGATTTTCTGTAATGAGTTGTTCATAACTAGCTTGTTAAGACTGACCAGATTTGTCACCTTAAAGTCAGATTTGTTATAAAATTGTCCCAACTTTTTGCAGTGAGACACTTGCTGAAGGTTTTGTTTATACAGAAACTCCAGTTTTCTCAACTTTTTCCTGACATGCTGACTCCGATTAAAATCATGAAATCTTACAGCAATGAAGGAGGCCATTTGGCCCATTGCAGCTCTTTGAAAGCTATCCACTTAGTCCCACATAGCTTTCCCCATAGCCCTGCTGATTTTCTCCCTTTCAAGTATTTATTCAATTCTCTTTTGAAAGTTATTACGGAATCTGCTCTTACCATCATTTCAGGTAGTGCGTTCCAGATCGCAACAACTGTCTATAAAAGGATTTATCCCCATCACACTTCATGCTGTTTTGCTGATCACTTTAAATCTGTGTTCCCTGTTACTGACCCTCCTGCCAGTGGAAGCAGTTTCTCCACAATTATTCTATCAAAGCCATTCTTAATTTTAAGGCAGCTATTGACAATTTAGCCACTAGGTAGCACAGTACTGGCACATGGCAAATGCAGCCTCATCCACTGAAACGTCACTGTCTGCTACATTCAGGCAGCTGCCAATAATAAAGATGGCGCTGCTCAATTTATCACAAAAAAACAAATTAAACCCAAACCCCCTCGGTGGCTGTGATTACCGCCTCCATCCCACCCCCAACAATATCCTGCTCCCTTCTACCATCTCTGCTTCTCTTTTCAGCTCCCTCCCACGCACATCTGCTCGCTCACCGCCTCCTCCCCCCTCGGCCACCCCCCCCACCTCCCCCTCCCCCCTCGGCTGCTCGTCCCCTCCCCCCTCGGCTGCTCGTCCCCTCCCCCCTCGGCTGCTCGTCCCCTCCCCCCTCGGCTGCTCGTCCCCTCCCCCCTCGGCTGCTCGTCCCCTCCCCCCTCGGCTGCTCGCCTCCCGGAGAAGCCACAGGGATGGTAGGCAAGCAGCAAGGCAGGATGGTGCAGCAAAAAGTAGTAGGGAGTGGGAAATTGAAGCGGGGATAGTGGAAGGGAGCGGGATTCTGTTCAGGGGAATGGAGGCGACGATCACATCAATTTAAGGGTGGTGCTGTCAGTGTGCACATGCGTGCATTCATACCGGGAAGGTGGCAAATGTTTACACACACTGATGATTTTCACTTTCGCTCTGCATTGTGGGAAGTCACTCAGTAATTTTAAACACCTCTATTAAATTTCCCCTTAACGTTCTCTGCTTTAGGGAGAGCAATGCAATTTTTAGTCTGTCCAGGTAATTGAAGTTCCTCATGCCTGGTACCATTCTATTAAATGTCCTCTGCATCCTCTCGAAGACCTTGACATTGTTCCTAAAGTGTAGTGCTCAGAATTGAACACAGTCTTCAGTTGAGGCCTAGCCAATGATTTATAAATGGCTAGTTAACTTTGTTTTTGTATTCTATGCCTCTTTTTACAAGGATCCTGCATGCTTTTTTTTTTAAGCAACCTTCTCAACTTGTCCTGGCACCTTCAAAGATTGCTGTCTGTAAACTGTCAGGTCTCTGTTCCTGCATGCCCTTTAAAGTTGTATAATTTAGTTTATATTATCCCCTTCCCTTCCAAAATGTATCACTTCACACTTTTTAAAAGCTAGTCTCGGTAATGGTGACCATGAAGCTACCAGAATGTCTCTAAATCCAACTGGTTCGCTCTTATCCTTTAGGGAAGGAAATCTGCCATCTTTACCTGGTCTGCCCTGCATGTGACTGCAGACCCAAAGCAATGTGGTTGACTCTTAGCTGTCCTCTGGAATTGCCTAGCAAGGGACTATATTCAAGAAGGCGGTTTACCACTACCTTCTCAAGGGCAGTTAGGGATGGGCAATAAACAGCGACATCCACATCCCACGATTGAATAAAATAAAATTCATTATGTTCAGTTTCATCTGCCATGAGTCAGTCATTTCATCAGTCTATGTTCCTCTGAAGTCTGCCACTATCCTCAATGTTTGCTACTTTTCCGAGTTTCGTGTCATCTGCAAACTTTGAAATTGCGCCCTATTTCCTCATCTCCAGGTCATTAATGTATATCAGAAAGAGCAGTGGTCCCAATCCCTGGGGGACATTCTGTGCTGTAATAATTCTGTGAGATATCTACCGCTATACTTCCCTCCAGCCTTAAAAAAAAAACTGGTCACTACTACTATAATAAAAGCAAAATACTGCAGATGCTGGAAATCTGAGATTAAAACAGAAACATGATGAAAGGTCATCAACTTGAAACGTTAACTCTGCTTCTCTCTCCACAGCTGCTGCCAGACCTGCTATTTCCAGCACTTCCTGTTTTTAGTTCACTTCTACTCTCTATTTTCTGTCTCTGGTCCAATTTTGTATTCACACTGTTGCTGTCACTTTGATTGCACGAGTTCAATTCTGTGAATTAGGTTATTATCTGGTACTGTATCAAACACCTTTTGAAAGTTCATATCACTACACCAACTGTTCCACTCTCATCAACCTTCCAAGAACTCAAATCAAATTAGTCAAACATGATTTTGTTTGCATTTTATTAACCCATACTTTTCCAAGTGCCAATTAATTTTGTCCTGAATTATTGTCTTTAATAGTATCTCCACCACTGCCATTAGGCTGAGTGGTTTATCCCTCTCCCCTTATTTGAACAGGGATTTAACATTTGCAATCCTCTAATCCCACTCTCTGCTCATTTTCTATAACTGTTTAATATTGTATGTTTTCATGCAACTATCTAATTTCCTTTTTTGAAATTCCTGAGGTCTCGGCTCCAACATAGGAGCAGGAGGAGGCCATTCAGCCCCTTGGGTCTGTTCCGGCATTCAGTGAGATCATGGCTGATCTGTGATCTAACTCCACCTTTGCCCCATATCCATTAATACATTTGGTTAACAAAAATTTATCAATCTGTTTTACATTTAACAATTGATCTGGCATCAATTGCCGTTTGTGGAAGAGAGTTCCAAACGTCAATCATCCTTTGTGCATAAAAGTGTTTCCTAATTTCACTCTTGCAAAGTCTGGCTCTAATTTTTAGACAAGTCTCCTAGTCCTAGACACTCCAACCAGTGGAAATAGTTTTTCTCTCTATACCATATCTTTTCTCCTTAATATCTTGAAAATTGTCAAATCACCCCTTACCCATCCAAATTCCAGCAAATACAGCCCTAGTTTGTGAAATTTCTTTGTAATTTAACCCTTGGACTTCAGCTATCATTCTGGTAAACAGTGGTTTGTGGAAGAGAATTTTACATTCTATTTGACTTCTGTGTAAAAAAAAAAATCTAACCTTTAATTTTGTTGCTATGAGTTTAAAATTGGCTTCCTTGTTACCATCTCACTAATGTATGGAAATAATCTTATCCTTTATGAACTTGAAGATCTCCAACTGGTTACCCATTAACCTACTCAGCTACAAAAAAAAAAATCCCTAACTTTCTAAATCTCTTAAGTAACCCCTTATCACGAGCAAATCTACACTTTTCCCATTGCTTTTCTATCCTTTCTATAATGAGCTCCTAGTGCTTCAATTGGCCTATTTGAGGTCTTGTAAAACTTTACCATTCATCCCCTTGCTTTTGCATTCTGTGCTTTAACTAGACAGTTAAGGTTTGTGTTTGCCTTTTTTAAAATGGCTTTATTGGCTTGCGCTGCCACCTTTTAATGACCTGTGTATTTGCACACCAAGGACCACCTGCTCCTTTTACTTCACATTTCTTTGTACTAAACTGCAGCTGCCATCTATCTGCCCTCCTGGACTGGAGTCATCCTGCAGTCTTCATTCATCACGGTCGCACTGATGGACCTTGGGTTGCTTAGGAGTTAAATCACGGGAGTGCGTTTCTGTACAAAGGGTAATTGAAGTCTGGATTTGTGAAGCCCCTTTCCCTGCTCTCCCCTCCTGACAGTAGTGAATCCTGCTGGCCTATGGTTCCCTAGATGTCAGGAGCCCACTGGCACCGTACCCAAGGGCCCTTACGACACACATGAGGCTGGAGCAAGATGATCAGATGGGTATTTTAAATGTGGGGAGCACCTTGATTTTATCCTCATCACAAACACATGCTTCTAGCAGAATCGAGTCGGGCCCTCCCTCATGGCTGGTCGTGGACAGCTATCTAGTTGTACCTTTACTGCCCCTCCAGCTAAGCCAACACAAAATGTGGATGATCTTGGTTTCTATGGTTGAGAATGACATGGGGCGGCACTTACCATCCGAACCAATGGGAAAGTTACAGCCAGGGTTTATTTTTGTTTTTGTTTGTTGGGTTGGGGAGAGCTTCCATCCCGCCAGCTGAATTATATTCCTGAGCCCAGTATTCGTACTGGCCACTGCAGTGAGGTGCAGAATGGATTAGATACTGGATGAAGCTCCTGGCGCTCCCAATTACGAGAACTTGCATTTATATAGCACCTTTAACATATGAAAAATGCCCCAAATCACTTCACAAGAGCGTTATCAAGCAAAACTTGACACTGAGGTACGTAAGGAGATATTAGGACAGGTGACCAAAAGCTTGATTAGAGGTAGGTTTTAAAGAATGTCTTGGAGGAGAGAGAGGGGCACTTCAGAGCTCAGGGCCTAGGCAGCTAAAGGCACAGCCACCAATTCTGTCAGCTTCAGAAGAGCTGTCCTTACTGGTGGGTAATAGTAACTATGGTCAATGATATAAAATGGGTGATGTTGAATTATCCGCCCTTTATAACCCACGACTGATTTTCCATTCATGTCACTGAAAAGGAGAGTGTACAGTGGGCAGCTAACTTGATATTGGTAGTGGCACATCATTGTCCAAAATTAAAATTACTCTGCATATATACTGGCATTTGCCACAGTGACCATGCTACGTGATTAATGATCTGCTGAATTAGTGGCAGGTTACAGTCTGTTGCAGAGTATGAACTTGCTTCTATGAAGGAGGGAGGCACAGCTACTTGCAGCATTGTCCCTTCAGTGAGTTCCAGTTTAAATATTCAGACAGGTGTAGAGTATCTGTGCTACTGTTCTGGGATTTCTTGTGGACCACTCGATAGCAGGAACCTGTTTTAACTTGCATCTCATTTGCTGCAGGCAGCACTACCCTCTGGTGGTGTCTCCTTGTGCTGTCTGATGCTAAGTGCCGTCATCAGACCAGGAATTGCAGCTTGCTCGCAGGAGAAACAGCATGGAGGAGGAACGCCATTCCCAACCCATTCACTGGGATATTGATCTGTATGGATTCTGTTTTAAGTACAACCTGTACAAAGGCAATTAAGCAATGTAATATCTACCATGTGAAGTAAAAGGATTATTATTGGTGATGTATGTTTACTTCATAAACTATTTATACTGATGCAAGTAAGGCAGAGAATAAAGGCTGCAGGTTTCAGCTCATGAGATTCGGTTACCTTACACAAGAACAGGAGAAGGCCATTTCACCATGCAGTTAGATCGTGACTGATCTGTTTCTTAACTCCACCGACTGGCCTTGTTTCCATAACCCTTAGTTGCCTTACCTAACAAAAATCTGTCTGTTTCTCAGTTTTGAATTGACCCTTGACTTCAACAGCATTTTTGGGGGGGAGAGAGTTCCAGATTTCCACTGCCCTTTGTGTGAAGAAGACATGCAGTGATTATGGCACAGAAGGAGGCCATTCGGCCCATTGAGTCTCTGGCGGTAAGTTTCATTCCCTGCCCAGGAATTAAAACTGGGTTGCAGTGATGAGAGTGCTGAATCCTAACCACTAGGTCACCAGGATATCTTGACATCACCCCTGAATGGCTTACCTTTAATTTTAAGGTTATGTCCCCTTATTCTGGACATAAGAAATAGGAGCAGGAGTGGGCCATTCAGCCCGTCGAGCCTGCGCCACCATTCAATACTGTTAGTGCTGGATTTTGTAACATGATTATATTTTTAAAACTGATTTTTAAAAGTTTAAGATGGATTCTGAAGGTCAGTTGACCTCACAACCACTCTGCTTAAGAACAGGACAGAAATCTTGTTTACCAGGAGAACAGAGAACACAGATCGAAGACTTTTTTTTGAAAAACAGAGACTGCAGGGGTAACACCTGAAGAATAATGGGTTTCACCCTCCCAGACATTCGGATCGTAAACAAGGAGTCAGTGATTCTAGAGATGTAAACGTAGCAGGCAGTTGTTAATACCTGGAAACAATGGAAGGCCCAGGTGGCTCTGTGAAACCAGACTTCTGGACTTCGCATGTTGGAAAAGGACTTTTGAGTCCAGATGAATTTAAGAGATTTTCTGAAGGCAGACAGGCTGTATAGAAGACCAGCAGTGGCAGCCACTGAGCAGGCTGTAAGAAAGGAAGACAACCAGCAGTGGCAGCTTCGAGAGAGAGAAAGAGGGAACACCTGCTCTCTGAAAATACTGATACAGTGAAAGGAAGCGAAGACTTGAACCTGTTTTGAAAGTTGAAGTTTGTGGAGAATTTAAAGTCCAACAAGATCACCAGGAATCGCATTATTCACGGACATCCAGGTTGGAAGTGCTCAGAGAAGTGAATGAGGAGGACATTAATTTGGAAAGGTCTGGGAGTTCTAACCCATTGCAACTGGGAGGAGTTTGGGACTTTTAACTGCAAAGGTTTCACCGTCAAAGTGTAACGTATAAGTGTGTGAGGTTTTCCAGTGTTTTAATAAGTAAAGAAAATACCTTTCTTTGTAATTTGGAGTATCAGCTAGTTACAAAGTACTATTTAGTTAATGGGGATTTCTTTTAGTTTAGTTGTTATAATAATCTTAAAACGTGAAATCTTGATGTGTAATTCTTTAAATTGGCCTGGGGGTCTTCAGATCTTGGCTCACTGAGTTGTAACCAAGTGATCATGACTGATCCTTGGTTTCGACTCCACTTTCCATCCAGAGGAAATAGTTTCTTTCCATTGACCCACTCGTGCCAGCCCTGGTTCAGCAGGTACCACTCTTGCCTCTGAGTTAGAAGGTTGTGGGTTCAAGTCCCGCTCCAGAGACTTGAGCCTAACATCTCGGCTGATGTTCCAGTGATGGAGTGATGTGTGGTCTTTTAGATGAAACATTAAATGAAGATCCCATAGCACCATTTCAAAGAAGGGCAGGGAAGTTATCCTTGGTGTGTTGGCCAATATTTATCCCACAAACAACACCACTTTTAAAAAAAGGTTTTATCTGATCATTATCACTGCTGTTTGTGGGAGTTTGCTGTGTGTTAATTGATTTACTGCGTTTCCTACATTACAACAGTGACTACACTTCAAAAATACTACATTGCCTGTAAAGCGCCTTGGGATGTGGTGACAGGCATGATATAAATGCAAAATACTGCGGATGCTGGAAATCTGAAACAAATGCAAGTTTTTTTCCTACCAAAAATGCCTGTGACATTTTTGAGGCTAGGAATCCTGTGGCGAGTAACTCACCTCCTGACTCCCCCAAGCCTGTCCACCATCTACAAGGCACAAGTCAGGAGTATGATGGAACACACTCCACTTGCCTGGATGGGTGCAGCTCCAACAGCACTCGAAGCTTTACACCATCCAGGACAAAGCAGCCGTCTTCGGGTGGCGCAGTGGTTAGCACTGCAGTCTCACAGCTCCAGCGACCCGGGTTCAATTCTGGGTACTGCCTGTGTGGAGTTTGCAAGTTCTCCCTGTGTCTGCGTGGGTTTCCTACGGGTGCTCCGGTTTCCTCCCACAAGCCAAAAAGACTTACAGGTTGATAGGTAAATTGGCCATTATAAATTGCCCCTAGTGTAGGTAGGTGGTAGGGAAATATAGGGGCAGGTGAGGATGTGGTAGGAATATGGGATTAGTGTAGGATTAGTATAAATGGGTGGTTGATGGTCGGCACAGACTCGGTGGGCCGAAGGGCCTGTTTCAGTGCTGTATCTCTAAACTAAACTAAAGTAAACTTGACTGGCACCCCATCTACAAACATTCACTCCCTCCACCACCGACGCACAGTGGCAGCAGTGTGTACCATCTACAAGATGCATTGTAGCATCGCACCAAGACTCTTCAGACAGCACCTTCCAAACCCGCGACCTCTACCAACTAGAAGGACAAGGGCAGCAAATACATGGGAACACCATCGCCTGCAGGTTCCCCTGCTCTCTGCGCATGCGCTGCGATTCGGCTTGCCAGGACTGGTTAGCGCACGCGCCGATGACGTCATCGCGTGACGTGTGCATCTTCGGGCAATGCACCTGGTCGGCCTCGGCACATGCGCTTTATGCAACGCCAACAGGTATTCACGTATGCGTCAAACTTCGGCGCGAGTTTCTGAAAGTGGAAGGAGGAGAGGTTTCATCGGGCATTTTCTCGCAATTATTTAGTCATTTTGAAGATTTCAGTCTGCTTCATTTTTATCAGAAAGAGGAGATTGCTCCAAGGTAAGTTGTTCTGAAAACATTTCCATTGTCTGGAGCACTGCATGTGCTCCAGTCCACTGCACTAAAATGCTTTCCATTGTCTGGGGCTGTGTGCAGGCAGTACATGTGCTCCAGGCCCTGTTGTAAGTTGCTCTGTTCCTGCACCCATCAGAGCAGTGCACATGGACACACAGCCACCTATTTCCCCATCCGCCCTTGAAACAACCATCCAGAGCCTTGTGAGACTCCGCAATTGCCAGCTGCTGCCTGTCAAGCAGAGAGGGCGTCCAAAGTGGTCAAGCACTTGGGGAACATTCAGCAAGAAGAGACTAAGCACTAAAAGAAACAAGCATGCCGTGTCCAGTGGTAACACGAATGTGAATGATCTTGCTGAGTACACAACTGGTGAGGTGGGAGTGCAGCCACACTGTTCTCCATCCTCAATGTTGCTTTAAGGCAAAGGTAGATAAGAGCGAAAGAAATGGAAGGTGATGCTGATAGTAGTAGGCAGGATTAAATGGGAGCGGATGGGAAGGTGAAGGAGTAGCTAAATGGCCTGCTTTATGTTCATAGTCCAAAAGAAATGTGCTTCTGTGAGGTGAGGTGAGGGGGAGGTAGAGAGGGGGTGGGGGGGAGAGGGGGTGTAGTGGGAGGGAGGTAAATTCAGAAGTGCCTGAAGAGGGGGATGCAAAAGGCAGGGAGCAGAGACCTGCAATGCCTGAAGTACAGTTGAGAAGTAGGGGAGAAAGCGGCTGGATGGGGGATCTGCACCTGGAGGGAACGGCTGGATGGAGAGGGCTGGAAGCGCGAGGCCGTACAAAGCCGCGGGGAGCGAGCGGCTGAAGACCTTGGTGTCGCTGGGTGTGGGGACCGGCCAGTGCGTCTTTTGCCGTTGCAAGTTTATGGCGCATGCACAGAAAAACGCACTCCCCCCACCCACCCACCCACCCCTGCTGCTGTCTCCGGCCGCTCTGCTTCCCTCTGTCACCGGCCCGTTTGCTCTCTCACTCGGCCATTGTGTGCTGACGTGTTTGTTAGGTTGCCTCCGTGTGATTATTTGAGCAGCGCCATCTTTAATCTTGGCAGCTGCCTAAAGTCGCAGACTGTGACGTTTTAGTGGAACAGGCTGCATTTGTGCATGTGCCACAGCAGCGCCACCTAGCGGTAGCGTTGTCAGCAAATGCAGCCATAAAAAAATCAGATCAACCGTGATAATGAATAGCGGAGCAGGTTTGAGGGGTCGATTGGCCTAGTCCTACTCCTATATCTTACGATCTCTTGAAGTCTATCACTATGCTCCTCACTATCTTCATCTGTGAATTGTGAAATTGAAACTGGGTCAACAATAAATAGTTCCACAGCAATCCCTAGGGCACTCAGCGCCTGCATCACCCTGAAACAACCTAACTAGTGCATACTTTTTAGAAAATTCCTTTGGTCAATAATGTATCACCTCTGAGGTTTTGTCACAAGTGGGAGGGTGGCCACTGCCCACATAATTATACTGCAACAAACAGGCAAGTCCATCAGGAGGGGACAGCATGTGGGTAGAATATAAATGAAAGATGTTTACTGTGCAGCATTGTCCCTTTTCATTGCTACATTGCGACATTCTTTGGTACAGATTGTATCTAGGAAGGTAAATGAATAACTCTGTGACTAGTTAGGTGGTGAGTCTGGTGCCAGAGTGAGGAATTTGTGGCAGATTGCCCAAGAAGACAATGATTGACCCTAGTCGGTTTAGTAAATCCAAATGGCATTTTACTGATTTACAAGTTAATTCTCTTTTTAGGAGCTTTCATTACCTTAGTTTACTATTGAGGGGAAAAGTATTTATCATATAATTGCACAGAATGTGCAGCACAGAAACAGGCCATTCAGCCCATCTGGTCTCTGTCAGTGTTCCTGCTCCCACCCTACTTCACCTCACCCTATCAGCATATCCTTCTATTCCTTTCTCCCTCGTGTTTATCTAGCTTCCCCTGAAATACTTCTACACTATTTGCCTCAACTACTCCCTGTGGTAACAAGTTCCACGCTCGCACCCTTCCCTGAGTAAAGAGGTTTCTCCTGAATTCCTTATTGAATTTATCAGTGTCTATCTTACATGTGTGATTCCAATTTTGGATTCCTTCACAAGCAGAAACATCTTCCCTATGTCTATCTTATAAAACCCTTCCATATCTGGACACCCCTCAGCCTCCTCTTTTCTAGAGATACAAGCATTATTAATATTAATCCAGATCTCAGATGCAGTGAGCATGACAAACCGGAGGTGTTTATCTCAGATCATACAAGTACATTATATATATTTTAGAGGAAGTTGTAGCTTGTAGGCTCACAAGATTGATTGCTGTTTGGTATCCACCCCCTGTCCCTCATATCTCTTGAGTTCATAGAATCATAGAAATGTTACGGCACAGAGGTTGCAGTTTATCCTGTCTCTCAGAATTGATTCTAATAATTTACACACCACCGAGGCCAGAGTGACTAGCCTATAATTATTTGGTCTATCCCTCGCACCTTTTTTAAACAATGGTACAACGTTCACAGACCTCCAATCCTCTGGCACCTCGCCTGTATCTAGTGAGGATTTGAAGATGATCCTCAGAGCATCTGCTATTTCCTCCCTGGCTTCCTTTAACAACCTCGGATGCAATCCATCCGACCCTGGCGATTTATCCACTTTCAAGGATGTCAGACCCTCTAGTACTTCCTCTCTCATTATGTTCATCGTATCTAATATTTCACATTCATCCTCTTTAACTACAATGTCCGCATTAACCCTCTCCTTTGTGAAGACAGAGACAAAAACTCATTAAGAACCCTGCCCACATCTTCTGCATCCATGCATAAGTTCCCTTGTACATCTCTGATAGGCCCTAGCCTTTCCTTAGTTATCCTCTTGCTCTTAAAGTACTGATAAAAAATCTTTGGGTTTTCCTTGATTTTACCTGCCAATAATTTTTCATGTCCTTTCTTTTCTTTGACATTGGTAAAGGGAAAGTTCTTGAAATCCTGTGGATTTTTCCATGCTTGCCCCATTGTAACATCAGCAGGAGACTGGTTAAAAATCCCGGAGATATGCCGCATGTGGCTGTTTACGCTGTTTCCTTGAGGTTTTCCACAACCTGTTGCCAACATGGGGGCAGGAACTCATGACTGTGAACTACCATTGTATTATATTATAGCTACCGACTCCATCCCTCTGCCTGGCAACAGTCTGAGGTTAAGCCAGTTTGTTTGCAACCTTGGTGTCATATTTGACCTCGAGATGAGCTTCTGACCTCATATTCGTGCCATCACTAAGACCGCCTGTTTCCACCTCCATAACAATGCCTGACTTCACCCCTGTCTCAGCTTATCTGCTGCTGAAACCCTCATTCATGCTTTCATTACCTCTAGACTTGACTATTTCAATGTACTCCTGGCTGGTCTCCCACATTGTACTCTGCATAAATTGAGGTCGTCCAAAACTCTGCTGTCCATATCTTGACTCTCACCAAGTCCCGTTCCCCTATCACCCCTGTGCTTGCTGACCTACATTGGCTCCCAATCAAGAAACATCATGATTTTAAAGTTCTCATTATTGTTTACAAACCCCTCCATGGACTCGCCCTTCCCTATCTCTGTAATCTCCTCCAGCCCACAAACCTCCAAGGTATCTGTCCTCCACTGATTCTGGCATCTTGAGCATCCCTGATTTTAATCACTCTACCATTGGTGGCTGTGCCTTCAGCTGCCTCAGCCCCAAACTCTGGAATACCCTCCCTAAGCCTCTTTGCCTCTTGTTACGACCGACTGCTCAAGTCAAAGCACCAATCAAAATATATGATTCTGATTGCGGTGGGAGAAACGCATTGTCAATTCAGTCCCGTCCCTCCACAGATCGCCTAACATATCACTTTAAACTTCCCAAATTAAGGAATTTGGAAATTTGGAAGAAAATGGGCTTATCAGTGATAGGCAACATGGTTTTGTGCAGGGAAGGTCATGTCTTACCAACTTAATAGAATTCTTTGAGGAAGTGACAAAGTTGATTGATGAGGGAAGGGCTGTAGATGTCATATACATGGACTTCAGTAAGGCGTTTGATAAGGTTCCCCATGGTAGGTTGATGGAGAAAGTGAAGTCGCATGGGGTCCAGGGTGTACTAGCTAGATGGATAAAGAACTGGCTGGGCAACAGGAGACAGAGAGTAGCAGTGGAAGGGAGTTTCTCAAAATGGAGACGTGTGACCAGTGGTGTTCCACAGGGATCGTGCTGGAACCACTGTTGTTTGTGATATACATAAATGATTTGGAGGAAAGTATAGGTGGTCTGATTAGCAAGTTTGCAGACGACACTAAGATTGGTGGAGTAGCAGATAGTGAAGGGGACTGTCAGAGAATACAGCAGAATATAGATAGATTGGAGAGTTGGGCAGAGAAATGGCAGATGGAATTCAATCCGGGTAAATGCGAGGTGATGCATTTTGGAAGATCCAATTCAAGAGTGAACTATACAATAAATGGAAAAGTCCTGGGGAAAATTGATGTACAGAGAGATTTGGGTGTTCAGGTCCATTGTTCCCTGAAGGTGGCAACGCAGGTCAATAGAGTGGTCAAGAAGGCATATGGCATGCTTTCCTTCATCGGACGGGGTATTGAGTACAAGAGTTGGCAGGTCATGTTACAGTTGTATAAGACTTTGGTTCGGCCACATTTGGAATACTGCGTGCAGTTCTGGTCACCACATTACCAAAAGGATGTGGATGCTTTGGAGAGGGTGCAGAGGAGGTTCACCAGGATGTTGCCTGGTATGGAGGGCGCTAGCTATGAAGAGAGGTTGAGTAGATTAGGATTATTTTCATTAGAAAGACGGAGGTTGAGGGGGGACCTGATTGAGGTGTACGAAATCATGAGAGGTATAGACAGGGTGGATAGCAAGAAGCTTTTTCCCAGAGTGGGGGATTCAATTACTAGGGGTCACGAGTTCAAAGTGAGAGGGGAAAAGTTTAGGGGGGATATGCGTGGAAAGTTCTTTACGCAGAGGGTGGTGGGTGCCTGGAACGCGTTGCCAGCGGAGGTGGTAGACGCGGGCACGATAGCGTCTTTTAAGATGTATCTAGACAGATACATGAATGGGCAGGAAGCAAAGAGATACAGACCCTTAGAAAATAGGCGACAGGTTTAGAGAGAGGATCTGGATCGGCGCAGGCTTGGAGGGCCGAAGGGCCTGTTCCTGTGCTGTAATTTTCTTTGTTCTCTTTGAAAGTCAGAGCCAAATTGATTCATCTATTAACCCCCTAATGAGGCGAACCAAACCACGTATCCTAAGATCAACAAATTAATTGTTCATTATAGAAAACTAAATTCTTAAACCATACTAAGATATAAACAATATATATTTTTTAAAGTACTAAAGTCTTGTAGATTTACGCTCCTGCCGAAATAGAATCTTCCCAATGTAGAAACGGTCCAATGTTGCTTGAAGTCTTCGCAGTTATCCGATAGGAAAAAAAAAGGTTCTTCAACAGTGGGACAGTCAGTCGTCTAGTTCAGCAGTTGAAGTGCTCTTCTTCTTCAGCGATGAACACAGCATTACAGTTCAGTAGTTAAAGTAATTGGTTATTTTCTTTTAAGAAATTAATCTGGCTTGAAGCTTCTTTAAAATTTTGAGAGAGTATAATAACTAGGGTTTAAATAGACAGAGGAAGAGCTCTCTTATTTCCTTCAGTACATGCTGGCAGCACAGTCTGTGTCTGTACAAAAGCCAGTTTTTCAGCTCGTTTCAAAAATTAATCGCAACATTGTACATCTAACCTCAGTCTCTGAGTGGCTGTATCCAAGGCAACCAGGATGCACCCTTTGAAGCTGGTTGGTTCCCTCTCCATATGGTTGCATCCAATGGCAATCAAAATGCACCTTCTTGGTAACTCCTGAGGCTTGCTTGTTCTTAAAGCATTACTGATTCTTTGCTGACTAAAAGACACACTGCAGATTCCACACCCACCCCCCCCCCCCCAAAAAAAGTAGGATCATAACAGTCTCCACCTCAATTTCCTCCTTTAAGACATTTCTTAAAACCTACCTCTTTGACCAAGCTTTTGGTCATCAGACCTAATATCTCCTTTTGTAGCTCGGTGTCATACTTTGTTTTATAATTGTTCCTGTAAAGTGCCTTGGGACATTTTATACATTTAAAGGCGCTATATAAATATAAGTTGTTGTTGTTTAAATTCTCCACCTGTAAAAAATATGTAACCATTTGAGAGGGTCTGTGGATTAGAGGTGAAATGTCTCACTTGGGATGTCAATGGGCAGGAAGAATTTCACCATGTCAATACAAATTTGGCCGGGAAAATCCATAGGATTTTGTTTTCCCTTGTGTCTCTGCCCTTTTCCATTCTGTGTGTGTTAGCTCGGCATTCTCAACGTGGATCTGTGTTTTTCCATGTTTCCATTGTGGAATCACCGTTTCAGAACCCCCTCCCTCAGTCCATGCCGTTCAGCAGGGACACAGTTAAAGATGAAGTACAGAGTTCTTAAACTGGCGTCTTCAGGGATAAGATAATGGGTTTCATATAATCCATAACATAATGCTGTGAGGGAGTCTGGAACATCCTGAAATTGTTAAAGGCATCATATAACTGTAAATCTTTGTTTCTTTATAATCCAGGCTGACGCTTCACTGCAGTACCGAGGGAGTGCTGCATTGTATGAGACATTAAACCAAGGCCCCGTCTGCCTAATCAGCTCTCCCCTCTCCAGTGGATATAAAATATCGATGCACTATTCGAAGGAGAGGAGGGTGTTCTCCCCAGTGGCCTGGCTAACATATATTCCTCAACCAACACCAAAAGTAGGATTAACGTTTCGGGTCTGTGACCTTTCACAGAGGTCACAGACCTGAAATGTTAACTCTGCTTCTCTCTCCACAGATGCTGCCTGACCTGCTGAGTATTTCCAGCGTTTTCCATTTTTATTTCAGATTTCCAGTATCTGCAGTATTTTGCTTTTATATTACCAAAAAGGACTGTTTGGTCATGTATCTCATTTTATCGTAGGAGCTTGCTCTGAGCAAACTGCCTGCTGAATTTGCCTACAGGACTAAATTTGGAGAATGAATTCATTGGTTGTGAAGTATTTTGGGATGTCTTGAGAATGTTAAAGGTGTTATAACTGCAGGCAAACCGTCACCGCCGGGTTCAACTCAAAGTCACACACCTTCCTGATCATGTGAGTATTCCATGGAATCGCCTGGAATTCCCTACCTAACACAACTGTAGGAGTACTGTCACCACACAGACTGCAGCGGTTCAAGAAGGCAGCTCACCACCTTCGCAAGGGCAACTGAGAATGAGCAAGATTCCAAACTTGCCAGTGTCATTCTCTTTCAACAACAACAACTTGCATTTATATTGCACCTCTTAGGCAATAAAGCATCCCAAGGTGCTTCACAGGAGCTTGGTCAAAGAGGTAGGTTTTAAGAAGTGACTTACAGGAGGAGAGAAAAGTAGACAGGTGGAGAGACTCAAGGAGGGAATTCCAGCTTAAGAACATAAGAAATAGGAGCAGGAGTAGGCCATTCAGCCCCGTCATTCAATAAGATCATGGCTGATCTGTCCCAGGCCTCAACTCCTCTTTCGGGCCTGTTCCGCCTAACCCTCGACTCTCTGAGATTTCAAAAATCTATGGCTGCATTTGCTGGCAACGCAACCACTAGATGGTGCTGTACTGGCACATGCGCAAATGTTGCCTGTTCCACGAAAACGTCAGTCTGTGATGTTCAGGCAGCTGCCAGGACTAAAGATGGCGCTGCTCAAATAATCACAGCAAGGCACCGTAAACCCATGCCAGCACACACTGGCTGGAGAGAGCGGGCGGGGAGAGAGCGGCCGGAGAGATGCGGGCGTGTGGGGGGAAGCAGGGAGCGAGTGACCGGAGAGAACAGGAGGGCTGGGGGGAAGCAGGGAGCAAGCAGCCTGCAGTCAGTGGCTGGGGGCGTGCTCTCTCCCCGCTTCCTCCCCACCCTGCTCTCTCCCCGCTTCCTCCCCACCCCGCTCTCTCCCCGCTTCCCCCCCACCCTGCTTTCTCCCCGCTTCCTCCCCACCCTGCTCTCTCCCCGCTTCCTCCCCACCCTGCTCTCTCCCCGCTTCCTCCCCACCCCGCTCTCTCCCCGCTTCCCCCCCACCCTGCTCTCTCCCCGCTTCCTCCCCACCCCGCTCTCTCCCCACTTCCCCCCCACCCTGCTCTCTCCCCGCTTCCCCCCCCACCCCGCTCTCTCCCCGCTTCCCCCCCACCCCGCTCTCTACCCGCTTCCCCCCACCCAGCTCTCTCCCCACTTCCCCCCCACCCAGCTCTCTCCCCACTTCCCCCCCACCCCGCTCTCTCCCCACTTCCCCCCCACCCCGCTCTCTCCCCACTTCCCCCCCCACCCCGCTCTCTCCCCACTTCCCCCCCCACCCCGCTCTCTCCCCACTTCGCCCCCACCCCACTCTCTGCCCGCTTCCCCCCCATCCTGCTCTCTCCCCACTTCGCCCCGCTCTCTCTCCACTTCGCCCCCACCCCACTCTCTGCCCGCTTCCCCCCCATCCCGCTCTCTCCCCACTTCCCCCCCACCCCGCTCTCTCGCCGCTTCCCCCCCATCCCGCTCTCTGCCCGCTTCGCCCCCACCCCGCTCTCTCCCCACTTCGCCCCCACCCCACTCTCTGCCCGCTTCCCCCCCACCCCGCTCTCTCGCCGCTTCCCCCCCCACCCCGCTCTCACCCCACTTCGCCCCCACCCCGCTCTCTCCCCGCTTCCCGCCCACCCCGCTCTCTCCCCACTTCCCCCCACCCTGCTCTCTCACTGCTTCCCCCCCACCCCGCTCTCATCCCACTTCCCCCCCACCCCGCTCTCTCCCCTCTTCCCCCCCACCCCGCTCTCTACCCACTTCCCCCCCACCCGCTCTCTCCCCGCTTCCCCCCCACCCTGCTCTCTCACTGCTTCCCCCCCACCCCGCTCTCATCCCACTTCCCCCCCACCCCGCTCTCTCCCCTCTTCCCCCCCACCCCGCTCTCACCCCACTTCCCCCCCACCCCGCTCTCTCGCCGCTTCCCCCCCATCCCGCTCTCTCCCCACTCCACCCCCACCCCTCTCTCTCGCCGCATCCTCCCCAACCCGCTCTCTCCCCACTTCCCCCCCCACCCCGCTCTCTCCCCGCTTCCCCCCCCATCCCGCTCTCTCCCCACTTCACCCCCCACCCCGCTCTCTCGCCGCTTCCTCCCCATCCCGCTCTCTCCCCACTTCCCCCCACCCCACTCTCTCCCCGCTTCCCTATGTTACGTGATGACATCATCTGCGCATGCACCAATGTGGAACGCCGCGCACGCGCAGAGAGCAGGAGCCTGTTTGCCCATGTGAACAGCTTGGCGCAGTCTGATGATGTCCCCTGCCGGCTGCATTGTCAGGAATCACTTTGAAAATCTGTCTACCTCCTCCTTAAATACATTTAGTGACCGAACCTCCACAACTCTCTGAGGTAGAGAATTCCAGAGGATCACCACCCTTTGAGAGAAGAAATTCCTTTGCATCTCAGTTTTAATTATGTGCCCCCTAATTCTGTAACTATATCCCCTATTTTGAGATTTCCCCCACCAGTGGAAACATCTTCTCAACATCTACCCTTTCAAGCTCCCTTAGAATCTTATATGTTTCTATAAGATCACCTCTCATTCTTCTAAACTCCAATGAATAAAGACCTAACCTGTTCAGCCGTTCTTGATAAGACAAACCCTTCATCCCAGGAATCAGCCTGGTGAACTTTTTCTGAACTGCCTCCAATGCTAGTACATCCTTCCTTAAATACAGGGACCAAAGCTGTACGCAGTACTCCAGGTGTGGCCTCACCAACACCCTGTACAATTGTAACAAGACTTCCCTATTTTTAAACTCTAACCCCCTAGAAATAAAGGCCAAAATTCCATTTGCCTTCCTAATTACTTGCTGCACCTGCATGTTAACCTTTTGTGTTTCATGCACAAGAACACCCAGATCCCTCTGTACTGTAGTATTTTGTAGTCTTTCTCCATCTAAGTAATAATCTGCCTTTTTATTCTTCCTACCAATGTGGATGACCTCAGACTTTCCCACATTGAACTCCATCTGCCAAGTTTTTGCCCACTCACTTAACCTATCTATATCCCTTTGCAGGTTCTTTGTGTCTTCATCACAACATGCCTGCCCACCTATTTTTGTATCATCACGAAATCTGGATACACTACACTCTGTCCCTTCCTCCAAGTCATTAATATAGATAGTAAATAGTTGAGGCCCTAGGATCGATTCATGTTGGATGGGATCACGTTCATGGGATGTGGGCGTCACTGGCCAGGCTAGCATTTATTGCCCATCCCTAATTGCCCTTGAGAAGGTGCTGGTGAGCTGCCTGCTTGAACCGCTGCAGTCCATTTGGGGTCGGTACATCCGCAGTACTTTTAGGAAGGGAGCTCCAGGATTTTGACCCAGCGACAGTGAAGGAACAGTGATATAGTTCCAAGTCAGTATGGTGTGTGGCTTGGAGGGGAACTTACAGGTGATGGTGCTCCCATGCATCTGCTGCCCTTGTCCTTCTAGGTGGTAGAGCACGTGGGTTTGGAAGGTGCTGTCTAAAGAGCCTTGGTGCGTTGCTGCAGTGCATCCTGTAGATGGTACGCACTGCTGCCGCTGTGCATCGGTGTTGGAGGGAGTAAATGTTTGTGGATGGGGTGCCAATCAAGTGGGCTGCTTTGTCTTGGATGGTGTTGAGCTTCTTGAGTGTTGTTGGAGCTGCACCCATCCAGGCAAGTGGAGAGTATTCCATCACACTCCTGACTTGTGCCTTGTAGATGGTGGACAGGCTTTGGGGAGTCAGGAGGTGAGTTACTCATCACAGGATTCCTAGCCTCTGACCTGCTCTTGTAGCCACAGTATTTAATGGCTACTCCAGTTCAGTTTCTGATTAATGGTAACCCGCAGTTGTTAATAGTGGGGGATGTCAAGGGGAGATGATTAGATTCCCTCTTGTTGGAGATGGTCATTGCCTGGCACTTGTGTGGCACGAATGTTACTTGCCACTTATCAGCCCAAGCCTGGATATTGTCCAGGTCTTGCTGCATTTCTACACGGACTGTTTCAGTATCTGAGTCGTCGTGAATGGTGCTGAACATTGTGCAATCATCAGCGAAAATCCCCACTTCTGACCTTAGGATTGAAGGAAGGTCTTTGATGAAGCAGCTGAAGATGGTTGGGCCTAGGACACTACCCTGAGGAACTCCTGCAGTGATGTCCTGGAGCTGAGATGATTGACCTCCAACAACCACAGCCATCTTCCTTTGCGCTATGTATGACTCCAACCAGCGGAGGGTTTTCCCCCTGATTCCCATTGACCTCAGTTTTGCTCGGGCTCCTTGATGCCATACTCGATCAAATGCTGCCTTGATGTCAAGGGCAGTCACTCTCACCTCACCTCTTGAGTTCAGCTGTTTTGTCCATGTTTGAACCAAGGCTGTAATGAGGTCAGGAGCTGAGTGGCCCTGGCGGAACCCAAACTGAGCATCATTGAGGTTATTGCTAAGCAAGTGCCGCTTGATAGAACTGTCTACGACACCTTCCATCACTTTACTGATGATTGAGAGTAGACTGATGGGGCAGTAATTGGCCGGGTTGGATTTGTCCTGCTTTTTGTGTACAGGACATACCTGGGCAATTTTCCACATTGCAGGGTAGATGCCAGTGTTGTAGCTGTACTGGAACAGCTTGGCTAGGGGCACGGCAAGTTCTGGAGCACAGGTCTTCAGCACTATTGCTGGAATGTTGTCAGGGACCATAACCTTTGCAGTATTCAGTGTCTTCAATCAGTGTCTTCAGAACCTTACCAGGGCTTGAAAGTTGCAGCTATGAGGAAAAATTGGATTTTCTAGTGTTGTTTTCTTTAGAACAGAGGAGACTGAGGGGAAGCAGGGAGCGAGTGGCCGGACCGGGAGGCAGGCGGGGGAACAGGGACTGAGCAGCCTGCAGTCAGTGGCTGCGGGCGTGCTCTCTCCCCGCTCCCCCCCTCCCCCACCCCGCTCTCTCCCCGCTTCAATTACCAGGCGGCACAGATTTAAGGTGATTGGTAGAAGGATTAGAGGGGACATGAGGAAAAATGTTTTCACCCAGAGGGTGGTGGGTGTCTGGAATTCACTGCCAGGAATGGTGATGGAGGCAGAAACCCTCCATTCTTTTACAAGGTATCTGGACATGCACATGAGGTGCTGTAACCTGCAAGGCTACGGACCAGGCGATGGAAGATGGGATTAGATGGCGGCTACTTTGTTCGCCTGGCACAGACACGATTGGCTGAATTGCCTCGTTTTGTGCCATAATTTTTCTATGGTTTTCTATATTCTATGGTTTCTTGATATCAGGTGGAGTGAATCGAATTGGCTAACAATTGGCATCTGTGATGCTGGGGACCTCAGGAGGAGACCGAGATGGATCATTGGTTGGCTGAGCTGTGTCTATTGCATGCTGCTTATGCTATTTGGCTTGCAAGTAGTCCTGTGTTGTAGCTTCACCAGGTTGACACCTCATTTTGTGCTTTGCCTGGTGCTGCTCCTGGCATGCCCTCCTGCACTCTTCATTGAACCGTGGTTGGTCTCCTGGCTTGATGGTAATGGTAGAGTGGGGGATATGCCAGGCCATGTGGTTACAGATTGTGGTTGAGTACAATTCTGCTGCTGCTGATGGCCCACAGCGCCTCACGGATGCCCAGTTTTGCATTGCTGGATTAGGAATGTGCGGTGGTCACTCCTACCAATACTGTAATGCACAGATTCATCTGCGACAGGTAGATTGGTGAGGACGAGGTCAAGTTTATTTTTCCCTCTTGGTTCCCTCACCAGCTGCTGCAGACCCAGTCTCACAGCTATGTCCTTTAGGACTCGGCCAGCTATGGTGCTACCAAGCCGTTCTTGGTAATGGACATTGAAGTCCCCCACCCAGAGCACATTCTGCACTTTAGCCACCCTCAGTGCTTTTTCCAAGTGCTGTTCAACATGGAGGAGCACTGATATCAGCTGAGGGGGGAGGGGGGTAGGTGGTAATCAGCAAGTTGAAAGTGTTTTATACAAGTTTTTTTTCACAATTTCCTTGCTCTTGTACTCTCTGCATATAAAGCCCAGGATCCCGTCTGCTTTATTCACTGTTTTCTCAACCTGCCCCCTTCAATGATTTGTGCACATATACCCCGAGGTCCCTCTGCTCCTGCACCCCATTTAGAATTGTATCCTTTAATTTATATTGCCTCTGTTTTTCCTGTCAAAATGAATCATTTGAAAACAACGAAGTGAATTTTTAATGCAGCAACAGCCACAAACACCACTCTGGAGAGCAAACACTTCCTCTTGGAGACGTTGAAAAAGAATACACTGGGCTGTCAGTCAAGCCGTCCTCGCAAGACTATTGGTGGGAAGCGGCAGGGGCTTTGCGATGATTGGAGGAGACTGCTGTCAGTCAGTTCCCGCCCCGCCCCCGCTGTCCAGGCGACGTTCCATTTGCTTGTATCTTTCTGTAGCTGCAACTCGGTCCGTTTCAGCTGATTGGCCGCGGGGCGGAGGCTGAGCTTCAGGAAGTGGCTTATAGATTGGCTGCGCTGCAACCTCGCCCCCTTTTCCAGGCAGGGACGTTGATGAATTGGGTTGGCGGAGCTCCCGGAAAGGTTGATCCCTTTGAACGGCAACAGGAGCCGGTCGCTGTTCGATGCTGCTGTGACTGAGCCTCTGCGTTTAGTAGGGGGGCGGAATTGTAGGCGGGCGGGGAGAGGCGTCTGCCCCGCCGGGCTCCAGCAAGCAAGGCAGGAGCTCCCGAGCAAGGCCAGAAAAAGCAGCAGCAGCAGCTGGCAGTCATGACTGAGAAGCGAATATCCCGCTGGTATTTTGGAGGCTTGGCATCCTGCGGGGCGGCGTGTTGCACCCACCCGCTGGACCTGCTCAAGGTGAGTTGTCCCAGGTGAGAGAGGCTTCCTTCGCCCAAAGCAGCTCTTAGTAAAGGCTGGGTGTGTTTTGTGTCAGACTAACTGCATCCCATCATGTGCAGGAGAAACTACCTGGTTATGCACATATGGAAATTCCGTTCCGAAGAAGGGTCACTGACCCGAAACGTTAACTCTGCTTCTCTTTTCACAGATGATGCCAGACCTGCTGAGTGGTTCCAGCATTTCTTGTTTTTATTATATTGGAAATTCTAATTCTAAGCCTTCCCAAAATCGTTCAGTTTATTGCACAAACTGCACTCATTGCTTTATTGGGGGACCTGAAACTGGAACAAGCCAATCGCAGAATTTGCATTTTTCCTTGTAGTTGCCAAGGTTTGCAGGTCACCAGGCTTTTTCGACAATTTAATTATCGAGTTTTTTTTTGTCTCTGTTTCTGATTGGTCGCACGTGCCATGGTAAGTGCGTGTGTGTGTGTGTGCGCGCGCGCGTTGGGGCATGTTCTGTGGTTCACTTCATCCTGTATGATTTTTACATTGATATTTTGTGCCCAGTCATGTACACATCTCCCCCGCAGTTGGGGCTGTTTTTGCATTTTCAGAGTTCCCTGTCTAATTTCCTGCCTGTGATTCTGCCCTCTGTTCTGACACACTCATGTGCTTTTTTAGGGCACGCTGTTATCTCTTCCCCAAATCCCCCATTTCTCACCACGCGGTCACGCTTTGTGAATTTAAGGGTCGTGAATCTTTGGAACTCTATCTCCGAGGGCTGTCGGTGCTCAGTTGTTGAGTATATTCAATGTTGAGATTGATATATTTTTGGGCACTATGGGATGTGGGGGTAAGGTGGGAAAGCGGAGCTGATGTAGGAGATCAGCCATGATGTTCAATAGCAGAGCAGGATTGATGGGCTGAATGGCCTATCGCAACTCCTATTTCTTATGTTCTCATGTTTGGATGTCGCCCTGCCCAGCGCCAATGCTAAAGGTCGAGTGCAACGGAATGGCATGTGCTCGAGATCGGAAAGTTGGAATGGGAACAACAAGACCACATATACCCCTCTCCTTTCTGTGCCAGCTCTGCATTGTGACCTATAATCATGGAACAATGCCCTTCTGTTCTGCTTCCCTCCATGTGGAACACCACCCCCAAAGAAATCCTTGGTGTTCTTGTAAGATGTAGTACACTTGGTTTCCGAGTCTTTACGTGACATTATCCTGGGCTGAGTACCATCAGCCTCTCACGTAAGTGGCCCCTGGTTCCAGGGCCGATCAGGGACCAACAAGGGGATTTGCACACTGAGGCAGAGGGCATAGCTGAGGTATTAAATTAATACTTTGCATCTGTCTTTACCAAGGAAGAAGATGCAACCCAGGCAATGGTGAGAGAGGAGGTAATTCAGACACTAGAAGGGTTTAAAATTGATAGAGGCTGTAGTAGACAGGCTGTCTGTACTTAAAGTGGATAAAGCACCAGGTTCGGATGAGATGCATCCAAGGATACTGAGTGAAGTGAGAGTGGAAATCGCAGAGGCACTGGCCATAATTTTTCAGTCTTCCTTAGACTCGGGGGTGGTGCTGGAGGACTGGAGAATTGCAAAGTTATACCCTTGTTCAAAAAAGAGTGTAAAGATAAGCCCAGCAACTCTAGGCCAATCAATTTAACTTCGGTGGTGGGGAAACTTCTAGAAAGAATATTTTGGGACAAAATTAATTGTCACATGGATAAATGCAGCTTGATCAAGGAAAGCCAGCATGGTTTTCCTCAGTGAAAATCATGTTTAACTTGCTGGAGTTTTTTGAGGAGGTAACAGAGAGGGTTGATGAGGGCAATGCTGTTGATGTGGTGTACATGGACTTTCAAAAGGCGTTTGATACAGTGCCACACAACAGACTTGTGAGCAAACTTATAGCTCATGGAATAAAAGGGACGGTAGCAACATGGATACGGTATTGGCTGAGTGACAAGAAACAAAGAGTAGTGGTTGATTGATGTTTTTTGGGCTGGAGGAAGGTTTGTAGTGGAGTTCCCCAGGGGTCAGTGTTGGGACCCTTGCTTTTCCTGATATATATTAATGACTTAGACCTTTGAGTACAGGGCACAATTTCAAAGTTTGCAGTTGATACAAATCTGGGAAGCATTGTGAACTGTGAAGAGGATAGTGTGGAACTTCAAAAGGACATAGACAAGTTGGTGGAATGGCCAGACAGGTGGTAGATGAAGTTCAATGCGGAGAAATGTATAGTGATACATTTTGGTAGGGAGAACATGGAGAGACAATATAGAATAAAGGGTACAATTCTAAAGGGAGCAGAGGGACCTGGGTGTATATGTGCATATGTCATTGAAGGTGGCAGGACAGGTTGAAGACCGGTTAATAAAGCATACAGTATCCTGGACTTTATTATTAGGGGCATAAGAGTACAAGAGCAAGGAAGTTATGTTGAACTTGTATAAGGCACCAGCTCGGCCTCGGCTGGAGTATTGCGTCCAGTTCTGGGCGCCGCACTTTAGGAAAGATGTGAGGGCATTGGAGAGAATACAGAAAAGATTCACGAGAATGGTTCCAGGAATGAGGAACTTCAGTTATGAAGCTAGATTGGAGAAGTTCAGACTGTCTCCTACATGAGGGACAGAGTAGATAGAGAGAAACTGTTCCCACTTGTGAAAGAATTGCTGACGAGTGGCACAGATTTGAAGTATTTTGTAAGAAATGCAAAAGTGATCTGAGGAAATCTTTTTCACGCAGACAGTGTTTAAGGTCTGTAATGCACTGCCTGACAGTGTGGTGGAGGCAGGTTCAATTGAAGCATTCAAAAGGGAATCAGACTGTTATATGAAAAAGAAGAATGTGCAGGGGAATGGAACTGAGTGAATTGCTCTTCTGGAGATCTGGAATGCACTGCCTAAAGGGGAGGTGAAAGCAGATTCAATAGTAACATTCAAAAGGGAATAGTTTTTATTTTGCATGGCAATGGTGATAGAGCAGGGGAGCGGGACTAACTAGATGGCTCTTTCAAACAACTAGCACAGGTGTGATGGGCTGGATGGCCTCCTATGCTTGAAGACCCTATTATCCTATATGCCTTTGAATCCTCTGAAAGGTGAACTGATTAACTCCTTAGTGAGGCATGGCTGACTGTTGTAACGAAAATAATAAAGATGTCACATTGTTCTTGAGCTAAATTAAATCTTGATCAAGGATTTCTCTGAACCTGATTGGCTCTATCTTAGAAGACTTGACCTCATCTTTCTCAGGAGACCATCTAGAACATATTTAAACTGGTGTATTTTCCGTCCTCTTGTTTCCTTTCTTGTTAGCATCTTTGATATCACACATATCACCAATAAATTGTAATGAAGCAAAGGTACATAAAAGTGACAATGGAAAAGTAAACATGGGCACAGCAAAAATTCTGATGTCTTCCAATCATTTTATTACCATTTTTATATAGCCCTCATAAACCGATTATTTCATTACCATTTTTATATTGCCCTCTATCTGTGGACTTACATTTGCCTGAAACACCCAGATACAGTACATAGTTTAAAATCTCATGCTCGCCAGTAAATGTTTTAGCTCATCATGTGCTGGTTCCACAGACGACCCAGAACGTTCAGATACTCAAAGTGTGGACTATAACCTCCACATTTCCCTAATTCTTTACTCCTGGCAGAAAAGAGAAAGACATGTGGGTAGTATTTGTATAATCATTTTAGCCCTTTCGGCAGCACTTTTCTAGTTGTAGATCTTGTCTTTGAACATGTCCTTCACAGTATATTTAAATTACCAGCATGTTATCTGAAACGGCAACGACACAAGAGCTGATGTATCATTGTGTTCATCACACCAGTAAAAATGACTCCAGCAACTCTCATGTCCAACCTGATACAAAGTTACGCATATGTCCTTGGTCTCAGCACTACGATGGTTCATGTCCACAAGAATTGCTTGATTCGAGTGCTGAAGCTGTTGAAACCTCGTGCTTCATTCCTCCCCACCTCCAAATAGCAAAACGATTAGGATCGAAGTAGGGTTGCTGCAGACTAGTTTTCAGGATGCCATTTGAAAATCTGTTGGTCTGTGTTTGAGTCAACAGAATTGCAAATTGCCACACTCCACAATTAGAAGAGACTGACTAGAACAATAAGATCCAATTTCCAAGCGTGTTTATATACACAGGTATATATATCTGGTCATTAGTGATAACAAAACCATTACGAAGACCATTATTGTCAAACAATTGCCCAAACCTTATATCCACAATTGTAGATTCATTTAAACACCAAGTTTCAACATTGCATTGGTGAGATTGTTCTGTACAGGATGTTAAATTACCATTGCCCTGATCCCAGCAAAATCTCATCAGTTTCTGAGTGGGACCTATTCTCTTTGTTATATAGAGTGTACGTTGGGTTCTCATTTGTGACGTTGTCACTCAAATATCCAAAATTTACAATGGGCAATGCAACTTGTTTGGCTGTGTCACGTGGGTCCAGAGCCAGAAACAAACAGCTATTGAGCTGATTGTCCCTCAAGTGATCCTCAACTCATTCGGGTCCAAATGGTCCCAGGGCAGTGCAGGCCAAATCCAGCGGCCAATTCTGGTTGAATAAAGATAGAACAATATTCCTCACTAATTCATTCAGACGCAATTGCACATATAGTTGCCCCTGCAGCATTAAGTTCCCGAAGGCCATCAGGACAGTAGGTATTCTGGTTGAAATTACTTGAGGTATTGTTTAGGAATTTCCAGTCCTCTGTCAGTATAACCTTGTGTACTGCCCCTTTGTTTCAACCTGGGTCATCACCAGTAATTTCTTACGAAAAACCTCTGCATCCAGTATATTGAAAAACCCCATGTCAACCCCTATGGATCCTAAATTGGTGTTAAACAATTCCCCTCAGGTAAATTTTCCCTTTTTTGAGTTTTTGGAACAGCAGCTCATATCAATTTATCTTCTCAATTCCAGTTTTAGAACTTTGAACTTTCTGTGCTTGGTGAATTGAATAAAACTGCCTCTCAGCAGAAATGTATAACTCCTTTTGTAGCTTTATAAAAAGGCAGATTAGTAACACCACTAATAATGTTTAAACATTCTGTGAAGTAGCTCTGCAGTAAAATCCACTACAGGATGTAAAAGCAAAATACTGCAGATGTTGCAAATCTGAAATAAACACAGTGCTGGAAATACTCAGCAGGTCTGGCAGCATCTATGGAGAGAGAAGCAGAGTTAATGTTTCAGGTCTGTGACCTTTCATCAGAACTGGCAAAGGTTAGAAAAAGGAAGGTGTCTGATAGGGCAGGAGAGATTAAATAACAAAGATGTCATGGGGCAAAGAGTGTTTAATGCTTTTGGTGAAAGACAAATCATTTGTCCAGAGAGAGTGTTAATGGCAGAGTAATGAGCAGCTCTGTCCAAAAGCAACCCATGAAAAACAGGCACATGGTTAAAAAATACAATAATATTGAAAAATATTTAAAAAGCCCAGTCATGCTCTGAAATTGTTGAACTCAAGGCTGTAGAGTGCCTGATTGAAAGATGAGGTGCTGTTACTCGAGCTTGCGTTGATGTTCACTGGAACACTGCAGCAGGCCAAGGACAGAAATGTGGGCATGAGAGCAGGGGAGGGTGTGTTGAAATGGCAAACAATCGGAAGCTCGGGATCATGCTTTCGGACTGAGCGGTGGTGTTCCACAAAGCTAATCTACGTTTGGTCTCCCCAATGGAGAGGCAACTGCACTGTGAGCAGCAACTATAGTATACCAAATTGAACCAAGTACCTGGAAGAAGTGTTTGGGGCCTTGGATGGTGAGGAGGCAGGAGGTAAAACATACGAATTAGGAGCAGGTCACTCGGCCCTTCGAGCCTGCTCCACCATTCAATAAGTTCATGGCTGAACTGATTACTCTACATTTCCACCTACCCCCGATAACCGTCCACCCCCTTGCTGATCAAGAATCTATTTACCTCTGAATTAAAAATATTCAAAGACTCTGCTTCCACCGCCTTTTGAGGAAGAGAATTCCAAAGACTCACGACCCTCAGAGAAAAAATTTCTCCTCAACACTGTCTTAAATGGGCGACCCCTTATTTTTAAACAGTGACCCCCCTAGTTCTAGATTCTCCCACAAGGGGAAACATCCTTTCCACATCCACCCTGTCAAGACCCCTCAGGATCTTGTATGTTTCAATCAAATCGCCTCTTAATTGTTTGCTGTGCCCATATTGGCTGCCACATTTCCTACATTACAACAGTGACTACACTTCAAAAAGTATTTCATTGGTTGTAAAGCACTTTGAGATGTCCGGTGGTCAAGAAAGGCACTATATAAATGCAAGTCTTTTTTTTAACCGTTCGAATGAGCTCAGACAATAGCACCAAAGCAGTTACATCAATAATACAGATCTGAGGACAGTGTCTCACAGCATCTACAAAAGGAATAAACTGAATGTAGGTAGCCAAGAAATTCAACCCAAGGTACATCCAACAGTGTAAACTGATTGAAAAATACAAATAATTCAGTCAGTTCCATTAATTTATATTCCTGCTCTCCAGTGAAGAAAATAACTTGCATTAAGACATAATTGTTAATTAATAGTAAGACTCCCCATTTTCTTGAAATTACCCGGCAAGAAGACAATTAAATTCTACTTCTAGGTGATTATTTATATAGAGGATATGTAATTTTCTTCACTTTAAAACATCAGTTTGCTATAAACCAACCGTCAATTATTGAGTGATGGATATCAATGCTGTAACACACTGTTCATATTGAACAGGAAAAGACAGGCAGAAAAGGAGAAGTAGCCCTGATAAAGGACGACATAAGGACAGTAATGAGAAAGGAACTTGCTTCAGAAGATCAGGAAGTAGAATCAGTATGTGTGGAGATTAGGAATAACAAGTGTCAGAAAACACTGGTGGGAGTAGTTCATAAGCCTCCCCCTCCTCCCCTCTTCCCCGCCCCCCCCCCCCCCCCCCCCCCCCCTCTCCGCACTAACAGTAGTAATACTGTTGAACAGAATATTAAGAAATAAATAATTGGAGTTTGTAACAAAGGTAATGTAATAACAATGCGGGACTTTAACCTTCATATAAAAGGGCAGGTATTACACCACCTGCAATTGGATGAGGAGAGGACCAGGGTGTCATGGAGGGAGTGTTCCCTTCAGAATGCTGACGGGGAGGGGAGGGGAAGATGTGTTGGGTGGTGGCATCGTACTGGAGGTAGTGGAATTGGCGGAGGATGATCCTTTTGCTGCTCACAATGTGGTCCCCTCTACACTGGGGAGAACAAACGCAGATTAGGTGACCGCTTTGCGGAACACCTCCACTCAGTCCGAAAGCATAACCCCGAGCTTCCGGTTGCTGGCCATTTCAACACTTCCCCCTGCTCTCATGCCCACATTTCTGTCCTTTGCCTGCTCCAGTGTTCAAGTGAACATCAATGCAAGCTTGAGGAGTAGCACCTGATCTTTCGATTAGGCACTCTACAGCCTTGCAGACTCCATGTTGAGTTCAACAATTTCAGAGCATGACAGGCCTTTGTTTTTATATTTTTCAGTTTTTTAAATTTTGTTTTTTTTTAACCATGTACCTGTTTTTCGTAGGATGCTTTTGGATGGAACTGCTCATTATTCTGCCATTAACAATCTCTCCGGATAAATGCTTTGTCTTTCACCACAAACTGTAACACACTCTTTGCCTTTGGCCCATGACATCTTTATTATTTAATCTCTCCTGCCCTCTGCTCTATCACACACCCTGTTTCTAACCTTTGCCAGTTCTGATGAAAGGTCACAGACCTGAAACGTTAACTCTGCTTCTCTCTCCACAGATGCTGCCAGACCCGCTGAGTATTTCTGCCTCTACCACCTCTTCAGGCAGTGTGTTCCAGATTCCAAACACCCTCTGGGTGAAACTTGTTTTCCTCAAATCCCCTAAATCTACGCCCTCTGGTTATTGACCCCTCCGCTAAGGGAAAAGGTTTCTTCCTATCTATCCTATCAATACCCCTCATAATTCTGTATACCTCAATCATGCCCCCCAGCTTTCTCTGCCATAAGGAAAACAACTCTAGCCTTTTCAGTCTCTCTTCATAGCTGAAATGCTCCAGCCCAGGCAGCATCCTGGTGAATCTCCTCTGCACCCTCTCCAGTACAATCTCATCCTTCCTATAGTGTGGTGCCCCAAACTGTATACAGTACTCCAGCTGTGGCCTAACTAGCGTTTTATACAGCCCCATCATAACCTCCCTGCTCTGTGCCTCGGCTAATAAAGGCAAGTATCCCATGTGCCTTCACAACCACCTTATCTACCTGTGCTGCTGCCTTCAGTGATCTATGGACAAGTACACCAAGGTCCCTCTGACTTTCTGTACTCCCTAGGGTCCTACCATCTATTATATATTCCCTTGCCTTGTTAGTCCTCCCAAAATGCAGCACCTCACACTTCTCAGGATTAAATTCCATTTGCCACTGCTCTGCCCATCTTACCAGCCCATCTATATCATCCTGTAATCTAAGGCTTTCTTCCTCACTATTTACAACACCAATTTTCATGTCATCCGCGAACTTACTGATCATACCTCCCATGTTCACGTTTAAATCATTAATGTACACTACAAACAGCAAGGGTCCCAGCACTGATCCCTGTGGTACACCACTGGTTACAGGCTTCCACTCACAGATACAACCCTCGGCCATCGCCCTCTGCCTCCTGTCACTAAGCCAATTTTGGATCCAATTTGCCAAATTGCCCTGGATCCCATGGGCTCTTACCACCTTAACCAATCTCCCATGCGGGACCTTATCAAAAGCCTTACTGAAGTCCATGTAGACTACATCAACTACCTTACCCTCATCTACACATCTAGTCACCTCCTCGAAAAATTCAATCAAATTTGTTAGACACGATCTCCCCCTGACAAAGCCATGCTGACTATCCCTGATCAATCCCTGCCTCTCCAAGTGGAAATTAATCCTGTCCCTCAGAATTTTTTCTTTAATTTGGGAAGCTTTAAATGAAAGACCCAGCCAAATGGTATCATCTATTAAACCCCGTATAAGGCTAACCAAACCAGGTGTCTTTAAATCAACAAATTAACTCTTTAACTGGAAGAACTAAATTCTTAAACACTATGAAGATATAAACAACATTATAAATAGAAAAAGTTAGAGTCCTTGCAAATTCACAGTCCAATGTTGCTTGAAGTCCTCACCAATGTTGCTTTCCTTCTCCAGTGAATTTCAACAATTAATGACTTGCAAACTCTTACAGTGAAATCAAGCTGACTTTAGAGTTTTTGAGGGACAACAGATTAGATTAGATTAGAGATACAGCACTGAAACAGGCCCTTCGGCCCACCGAGTCTGTGCCGAACATCAACCACCCATTTATACTAATCCTACACTAGTCCCATATTACTACCAAACACCCCCACCTGTTCCTATATTTCCCTACCACCTACCTATACTAGTGACAATTTATAATGGCCAATTTACCTATCAACCTGCAAGTCTTTTGGCTTGTGGGAGGAAACCGGAGCACCCGGAGAAAACCCACGCAGACACGGGGAGAACTTGCAAACTCCACACAGGCAGCACCCGGAATCGAACCCGGGTCCTTGGAGCTGCGAGGCTGCGGTGCTAACCACTGCGCCACTGTGTCGCAGGCTCCCTTCCCTTTCTTGAATTTAAATTAACAGAGATCTCTGTTTAGGCTTGACTTTTTTAGAATTTTGAGAGATAATAATTAAACAGATTAAAATCCTCTTCCTTTAGTTTAAATGATTGAGAGCTCTTTTTTTCCAAGTGTTAAACACCACAGCTGTCTGTATCTGTGTCCTCTGTCTGTGTTCTCTACAATTCAGTTTTGAACTGGCTTTTAATTGAAACAAATGTATTGCATGAGACTCACTCCCAGTAGCTATATCTATGGTAATGAGAATACATTCTTTGAATCGCAGTCTCCAAATGGCTGTTTCTAATGGCAGCCGAAAATGCACCTTTCTATAACTCCTGAGGCTTGCCGGTTCTTAAAGCAATACTGATCCCTTGCAAGCCTTAAAGGCAAACTGCATATTCCGGGGAAAAAAAACTACAGGACCATGTCATCTCCACCCCTAGTGGAATGAAACGCCATTCTTTAAATGCGTTTCATTACAATGGGTAAAAAAAAAAATGCAAATTGAAAAAATGCTAACTTTTTTTCACACATTTACAGATATACACATTTCTTTTAAAAAAAAATGTTTAGTCTACAGCAACAAGTTCCACCAGAACATTTCAGCTTTAAATTTTCAAAAGGTTGTTCCAATTAACCCATTTCAAATTTCCAAGCATAATCTTCCAATAGTTTCGTGTTTTCCTTCCAAGTGTGCCTATTGTCCATCACCTCAGCCAGGTGAGCTGCACAGCTAGGAGCACTGACCACAACGTGGTTCACTATTCTCTGAGACCTTTCTGAAGTACCTCGCAACCTATGTGGCATCACTTGACACTGGAAAACCCTGTCTGGTGTAATCGAAGCTGATTTTTTTTCTTACCCTGGGGTATCAAAGGAATTTGACAGCATCCTTCCAACACATCGGTCTCTTTAAGACAAATTGTGTTGCCCGCTCTGTCCATATAGTCCTTTAAATGAGAATTTGGTTAGGAGTCTGCCTTCTTTACCACAGTGACTTTTCTAGAGTCTATGCAAATTTGAGCCGACCCACCAGGTTTAGTCATCAAGACCATCTGTGAATTCCAGCTGTCCTGACGAGGTTCATCTAAGCTGCCCTTCAGCATGCATTGTACCTCTGCTTCCACTTGGGCCTGTCTGTCTGGACCTAAGCAACAAGGATGTTGTTTTAAAGGAACGGTTCCCCCCACCCCCCCTACCCACATCCTGGTTTATCCCTACAAACTTTTAGAAACGTTGTGAAAACCCTGGTTAGGACTTCACGCTGTTTTGTCTCCAAGTGTAAAAGCCTATTGTTTAATTTTCCTAGCCATTCTGTATTCACTGATTGGATAGTTTGAGGTTCAATCTGAGAATTTCCAAGGCCTACTTCTGCCTCATCCTCACTGTCCTTTTCCTTCTCCACAGTCCCGATTAACTGACATACCTGTACTGGCTTATTCTCCTCCCTGCAGTAATATAGTTGAGCAAATTAATGTGACACAACCGGTTCTTCATCTGGCGATCAGGGGTGTCAATCAAGTAATCTACCTTACCCACTCTTTTGATCACTCTATATAGGCCACTGAACCGTGCTTTTAATGGTTCTCCCTGTGACGGTAACAACACTAATACCTCATCTCCTGGTTTTAGGGTAGGTTGTGGTTTTCCCACCATTTGACAGGTACGGCATGCCCTACAAAATTGTGTCTCATCCTTTGTAAGACCTGGCCAGTAATAATGTTTGCTTATGCGTGATTTGATCTTCCGAATTCCCCTATGTCCTGAAAAAAGAATGCCGTGTGCTAACCTTAATAATCCTTGTCTATATCTAGGTGGTACCACTATCTGTTCAACAACTGTCCAGTCTTCGTCGGCAGGTCTAAGAGGCGGTCTCCATTTCCTCCTCAAAACCCCATTTGCCATATAATAGCCTTCCGGAACTCCTTTCACCTCAGCTTTTGACAGAGCCATCTGTGCTATTTGGTATATCTCTGGATCAGCTTGCTGTGTTGCAATGATAGACGATCTGTTAAACATCTCATTTGGATTATCTGAATCCCCAAATAAGGTTTCAGATGCCTGATTATTTTTGTGGTGCCCCTTTTACCTCCGACAATGGATCCTGTTTAGCCATTGCTCGGGTAACTACACATGCAGGAAATATTCTCGGAACTTGCTCCTGTAATTGCTCCGTTTCCTCAATTTCACATGGTTCTTCTGTAACTATAGGAGAAACTGATATTTTTGATCCAGCCAAATCATTTCCTAGGAGTAGATCAATTCCCTTTACTGATAAACTGTGGACAACACCTACAGTTACTACCCCAGTTATTAAGTCACTCTCTAGGCGTACTTTATATAAAGGTACGGGTATACACACCCCGCCAATTCCGTTAACTAAAACTTTAGCGTTGAAACCTCATATCTTTCCCCAGTAAGAGTGTTTGGGTTGCTCCTGTATCCCTGAGTATAATAGGTTTTCCTGCCTTGCTTACAGGATACATAGTTACTCTCCCCTTTGACAAAAAATCATTATAACACTCAGGTATTTTCTTCTTAACCACTACACTCCTCTTAGCTTTAGTATCTGGTTTCACATTCACAGTTGTCATTAAAGCTATAGCCTGGTGTGCTATACTGAGTCTTTTCCTCTGCACTAACTTTGCGTACCCCAACAGATCCTATGGGTTTACCTCGCAATTTCCAGCACTCTGAACGAAGATGACCTGTTTTGTTGCAATGATAACACCTTGGCTTGCGAACCTCACTTTTACCCTCAGCACCTTCCTTTCTGACCTGAAGTGGTGATCCTGGGACATTCCCAGCTGTTCCTTCTTATCCACGGCTACTTGCCTTCCTTTCACTCTCCCACTTTCTATCCTTCTCCAGTTTATGGGAGTGACGGACAAAATAGGTTGGCTTATTCACAAGCTCAAAATCATCAATCTCTGCTGCTTGCCTAGCTTTCAAAACTTTCAGGTTATCTATATAAGTTCTCACTACTGAAGGAATGGAGTTTTTAAACTCTTCTAAGAATCAGTTCTCGAAGGTTCTCATACGTGGTTTCTATCTTTAATGCCTGTATCCAAAGGTCAAAATTAATTTGCTTTACCCTCTCAAATACTGCATTGCCCAGCCAATCTCCGTAAGTTCCTAAACTTCTGACGGTAAGCTTCAGGGACTAACTCATGTGCAGCGAGAATAGCCCTTTTTGCCATCTCATAATCTGCAGAAGCCTCTTCAGAAAGCATGGCATAAACTTGATGAGCTCTGCCTACCAGCCTGTCCTGCATGAGCAATGTCCAGCTTTCTTTCGGCCATTTCATCTGTTTGGCTATTTTTTCAAAAGATACGAAAAATGCCTCGACATCCCTTTCCTCAAACTTAGGAAGAGCCTGTATAAATTTAAACAACTTCTCACTGGGTCCTGATCTAAATTCAGATTCTTCCTAACCCGAATTTTCCCTGGATTCAAGACTACCCTTTTTGTCTTAGTTCCATCTCTTTTAACTTAAATTCCCTCTCTTTCACTTTCTCTCCGAAATGCTCTCTTTCTCCCTTTCCTCCAATTCAAGTTTTCTTCTTGCTTTTTCTTTTTCTTTTTCCTTTTCCTCTTTTTCCAATTCAAGTTTTCTTTTTTTTCTGCTGAAGCTCCAGCTTTTTCATTTCTAACTGAATCCTAGCCAATTCCACTGCATCAGTCTCGGACCTATTACCTTCCTATTTTTCATATTCCCTTTCTTGTTCCTCGTATTGACCTTCATCTGTATTATCATCATCTTCTACTAATTCCAGATGTTTGGCTATTATTTCAATTATCTCTGCTTTTTTTTGGCACCTGATTTCAATTCCAACCCCAGTTTCGCTGCCAATTCTTTGAATTTGTTCTTAGTTAAAGTTATCAAGTCACTCAGGGAAACATTCTGCTTTCCCAAAAACTCTGCTACAACTACTAATGCCATAACAATGGTATCGACTGTACTTTATTATACAAGAGACCTGGTACTTTTAATTTCTTTGTAATTAGTGTCAGATTTAGCTCCCAACAATCAAGTTTCTAATTGATAAGATCCCAGACTTGAGAGCAATTAATCTGATGCCAAACGCAAGACCCTAATTTAAGTGAGTTATCCCAGAGATGAGTAATTACTATGTTTCCAAATGTGAGCCCTCCAGATTAGTCTGATTCTGATCCCAGACGCGAGCCAACAAATTAAATACGATTCAACTGCAAGCAAGTCCCCAACTAAGATATGATTCAAATCCAGCAACCCAATTAATATGCGATTCAAATCTTGAGTGAGCCCCCAATTAATATGTTGTTCAAGTCCCGAACGAGCCCCCAATAAATATGTTACGACCGATCGCTCCAGTCAAAGCCCTCAATCAAAATATACGATTCTGATTGTGGTGGGAGAGACGCACTGATAATTTAGTCCCATCGCTCCACAGATCGCCTAACATATCATTTAAAACTTTCCAAATTAAAGAAACACCCAGCCAAATTGTATCCTCTATTAACCCTTGAATGAGGCTAACCAAACCGGGTGTCTTTAAATCAACAAATTAACTCTTTTTAATTAGAAGAACTAAATTCATAAACACTATGAAGCTATAAACAACATTTAAAATAGAAAAAATTAGAGTCCTTGCAAATATACAGACCAATGTTGCTTGAAGTCCTCACAGAATGTTGCTTTCCTTCTCCAGCGAATTTCAAAAATTAACGACTTGCAAAGTCTTTCAATGGAATCAAGCTGACTTTAGAGTTTTTGAGGGATGAAAGATTGTCACAGTCTAACTTCCTGTTCTTGAATTTAAATTACCAGAGATCTCTGTTTAGGCTTGATTTTTTTTAGAATTTTGAGAGGTAATAATTAAACTGACTAAAATCCTCTTCCTTCAGTTTAAATGGTTGAGAGCTTTTTTTTTTCGAGTGCTAAACACCACAGCTGTCTGTGTCCTCTGTGTGTTTGCCTTCTGACAAACTGTCTTCAACTAAAAGTCAGTTCAAAACTGAATTGTAACAAATGTATCGCTTGCTACTCACTCCCAGTGGCTATATCTATGGTAATGAGAATGCGCCCTTTGAATCGCAGTCTCCAAATGGCTGTTTCTAATGGCAACCGAAAATGCACCTTTCTTAACTCCTGAGGCTTGTCAGTTCTTAAAGCAATACTGATCTCTTGCAAGCCTTAAAGGCAAACCGCATATTCCAAATAAGAAAACTACAGGACCATGACAGCATCCACAACCTTCTGGGATAGAGAATTGCAATGATTCACAATCCTCTGAGTGAAGGAATTTCTCCTCATCTCAGTCCTAAATGATCGGCCCCTTATCCTGAGGCTGTGCCCTCGTGTTCTGGATTCCCCAGCCAGGGGAAACAACCCTGTCAAGTCCCTTCAGAATTTTGTATGTTTCAAAGAGATCACCTCTCATTCTTGTAAACGCCAGAGAGTATAGGCCCAATTTACTCAGCCTCTCATCATAGGACAACCCCCTCAATCCCAGGAACAAATATAGTGAATCTTCGTTGTACCGCCTCCAATGCAAGTATATCCTTCCTTAGATATGGAGACCAAAACTACGCACAGTATTCCAGGAGTGGTCTCGCCAAAGTCCTATACAATTGTAGTAAGACTTCTTTATTCTTGTACTCCAATCCCCTTGCAATAATTTAATGATTTTGGAGTGAATATAGGAGGTATGGCCAGTAAGTTTGCAAATGACACGAAAATTGATGGTGTTGTAAATAGTGAGGAGGAAAGCCTTAGATTACAGGACTAATTAGATGGGCTGGTAAGATGGGTGGAGCAGTGGCAAATGGTATTTAATCCTGAGAAGTGTGAGGTGATGCATTTTGGGAGGACTAACAAGGCAAGGGAATATACAATGGATGGTAGGACCCTAGGAAGTACAGAGGGACCTTGGTGTACTTGTCCACAGATCACTGAAGGCAGCAGCACAGGTAGATAAGGTGGTTAGGAGGGCATTTTGGATACTTGTCTTTATTAGCCGAGGCATAGAATATAAGAGCAGGAAGGTTATGATGGAGCTGTATAAAAAGCTAGTTAGGCTACAGCTGGAGTACTGTGTATAGTTCTGGTCACCACATTATAGGAAGGATGTGATCGCACTGGAGAGGGTACAGAGGAGATTGACCAGGATGTTGCCTGGGCTGGAGCATTTCAACTATTAAGAGAGACTGGATAGGCTAGGGTTGTTTTCCTTGGAGCTGAGGGGGGGGACCTAATTGTGGTATACAAAATTATGAGGGGCATTGATAGGAAGAAACTTTTCCCCTAGCGGAGGAGGGACCAATAACCAAGGGGAAGGAGGTTTAGAGGAGATTTGAGGAAAAAAAATTTCACTGAAGGTGGTTGGAATCTGGAACACACTGCCTGAAGGGGTGGTAGAGGCAGGAACCCTCAACGTTTAAGAAGTATTTAGATGTGCACTTGAAACGCCATAGCATACAAGGCTACGGGCCAAGTGCTGGAAAATGGGATTAGAATAGATAGGTGTTTTATGGCCGGCACAGACACGATGGGCCTGTTTCTGTGCTGTCTAACTCGGACTATGTCTAAAGGCCAATATGCCATTTGACTTCCTAATTTCTTGCTGTATGTACATGCACGCTAACGTTCTGTGTTCTTCTGCAAGTACACCCAAGTACCTCTGAACATCAATATAAGTTTCATGCCTTTCAAAAATATTCTGCTTTTCTATTCTTACCACCAAAGTGAATAATGTCACACTTCCCCACATTATACTGCATCTGCCAGCTTGTTGCTCATTCAGTTAACCTGTCTGTACCTCTTTGCACCCTCTTTGTGTCCTTCTCACAGCTTACATTCCCACCTAGCTTTATATTGTCAACAATACAATATTAAATACAATACCCTCTGTCTCTTCATCTGTGTCATTAGTATAGATCGTAAATTGTTGAGGCCCCGGCACTGAACTTGTGGCACTCCACTGGTCACAGCCTGCCAACTTAAAAATGCCCTGTTTATCCCGACCCTTTGCTTCCTGTTTGTTAAACAATCTTCTGTCCATGTTAATATATTGCCCCCAACTCCATGAACCCTTATCTTGCATATTAACCTCTTGTGTGCCTTTTGGAAATCCAAGTATATTACATCTATTAGTTCCACCTTTATCTGCCCTACTAGTTACATCCTCAAAAGAACGCTCATAAATTAGTCAAACACGATTTCCCTTTGATAAAACCATGTTGACTGTCTGGTTGTGCTATGATTTTCTAAGCACGTTGTTACGACTCCTTAATAATAGATTCCAGCAGTTTCCCAATGACTGATGTCAGATTAACTGGCCTGTAATTCTCCGTTTTCTCTCTCCTTCCTTGAATAGCGGTGTTACTTTTGCTAACTTCCAATCCGCTGGAACCGTTATAGAATCTAGGGAATTTTGGAAAATCATGACCAGTTCATCCACTATCTCTTTTAGAACCCGAGGATGTAGGCCATCAAGTCTTGGAGATTTGTCGGTTTTTAGTCCCTTAAGTTTCTCCAATACTGTTTCTCTGCCTTAATTAATTAACTTCATTTGCCTCACTCTTATTCGCCCCTTGGTTACCCTTTATTTCTGGTATGCAATTTGTTTTCTACTGTGAAGACAGACGCAAAATATTGTTTCAATGTCTGTGCCATTTGCTCATTCCCCTTGATGATAATTTCTCCTGTCTCTGCCCCTAAGCGACCAGCATTTACTTTAGCTACTCTCTCTTTTTTGATATGCTTGTAGAAGCTCTTACAATCTGTTTTTATATTCCTAGTTAATTTACTCTCATTCTATTTTTTCCCTGTTTATCAATTTTTTGGTCACTCTTTGGTTTCTAAAACACTCCCAATCTCATGATTGCTGCCTTTCTTTGTAACATTATAAGTCTCTTCTTTTAATCTAATACTATCCTTAACTTCCCTAGTAAGTCAGGGATGGATCTTTCTTGCTGAGTTTTTGTCTTTTAATGGAATGTATTTTGTTCAGCATTTTGAATTGATTCTTTAAATGCTTACCACCCACCATACCTTTTAGTCTATTTACCCAATCTCCCCTCTACCTATGTAATTGGCTTTGTTTAAGTTCGCCTCCTTTGACAGCACTTTCCAAACCCGCGTACTCAACCACCTAGAAGGACAAGAGCAGCAGACGTGTGGGCACACCACCACCTGCAAGTTCCCCTTCAAGTCACACACCATCCTGACCTGGAACTATATCGACGTTCCTTCACTGTCGCTGGATCAAAATCCTGGAACTCCCTTCCTAACAGCACTGTGGGTATACCTACATTAGATGGACTGCAGTGGTTCAAGAAGGCAGCTCACCACTGCCTTGCCAAGGGCAATTAGGGATGGGCAATAAATACTGGCATTGCCAGTGATGCCCACATCCCATGAAATGAAAAAAATCTTGTTTGGCACTGGTGTATATCACTTTCAAACTTAATATGGAATTAATTTGTACTCTGATCACTTTTTCCCAGCAGCTCTTTTACTATGAGATTACTAATTAACACTGCCTCATTGCACAACACTAGATCTGAAATAGCTTTGTCTCTAGTTGGTTTCACAATGTATTATTCCAGGAAAGTGTCACGAAAGCATTCTACAAACTCATCTTCCAGACCACTTTGCCAATTTGATTGTCCCAGTGTATATGAAGATTAAAGCCCCCCACAATTATTACATTGCCTTAGTTACAAGATCCAATTATTTCTTGCTTAATGCTCTGTTCAGCGGTATATCTACTGTTAGGCCTATAAACTACTCCCACCAGCATTTTCTGACCCTTATTATTCCTAATTTCCGCCCATACTGATTTCCAAGCCTAGATCCTTTCTCACTACTGTCCTTCTGCATCTTTGCTATCTGGGTTACTCCTACTTTTCTATTCTGTCTCTTTTTGAAATGTTGTGTATCCTGAAATATTTATTTCCCAACCTTGATCACCTTGTAACCATGTCTCTGTAATGGCGATTAGATCTAAACCATTTATTGCTATTTGTGCCACTAGTTCGTTTATCTTATTGCGGATGCTTCACACGTCCAGTAAGAGCCTTGAATTTGTTTTTTCCTACTCTTATTTGCATGGACCTCGCTCTCTGATGCAACATGGAACTCTTTTTTTTACACTTGTGTGCCATGAATGACCTCATACTAACTCTACATCCTGCTGCATAATCTATCTTTCTGTCACTTCCTGTAAATTTGCCCCTCCCCCCTCATGCCAGGAATTCCCAAAACCACTAAAGGTAGTTTTGTCTTTATGCCCTCCAGAGGCAGTGGAAGATTCATGGTCATGCCCTCACCTTGCCCGCTTGAATGTGCTCCTGCCGCTCTTCAGAGTACTGGAAGGCTGGGTGATGTCATTCAGGTTGGCACGTGTCTCAGGAGCTGAAGAGGCGTCGAACTGCTCGCCGTCCGGTATCCGTCATTGCTTGTACAGTGTGGGTTTGGAGCTGTGAAGTCTGAGTAGGTAAAGGGGGTGAGGAAGGGAGAGGTGGCTGTGCTCCCTGTCCCTTAGTCCACTTTTTTAACTCTTGGACCTGTGGAATCCTCTGAACTCCAGCAGAAATCAATTTCTGGACAAGCCGGTACTGCCACCTGCTGCCCTCTCTTCGCCTTCAGAAGACGGTGGGTAGCAGGGACTCCTCTCTCAAGATATTCCTTTCTCTGCCTTGTGATGCGTGTTTTGTTCATCAGCAAGACAATCCGGTGTTGGAACAGTCCTGGCTGTCCCCAGCCGGCAGTTGCCAGTTCTCTTCATCTTTCCTGGCTATTGCTAGCTACTCTAAGTTCTGAAACTTTGCTCTCTCGTGCTCTCTCTGGCCTTAGTCTCTTCTCTTAACTTCTGAGTTCCCAGTGTTAGACATTGGACCACTAACCCTTACTGTATCACTAAGGACTGCCTTGTGTCTCCATCCTCTTCTAATTGTTTCCTGCACTATTCTGTAAGGCCCGGCTTTAGAGTCGATCTGTTTATTAAGAAATGACTGAACCTTGTCCAGAATATTCTCTGCTCCTCCCTTTGGTAACTGGAGATCCCCTTTAGGTCGGACCCCCTAAGAGTACTCGCCCCTCGAACTGAGCTGTGGGAAACACTTCCTCAAACCAACGCCCACTTCATAAAATTTTAAAATATCATGTTGGGGGTCAACAAGACATTGGACTGCTTTCGCATCTGAATTTGTGTCATTACCTGAAATGGCAGATTCCACACATATGGTTGTAACAATGTCGGATCAGGTCTTTATTGAGACATCGTATCCACGATTCATGTATGAGTGCAGCGTTTATAGTGATTTACTCTCACCTTTTTCTTTGGTAAATACACTCCATCCATATCAGGAATACATTGTCACTTTTATTTATCTTTACCTCACCACAATGAAATAACAACTTATAATTAATATGCATCTTTAACGTAATAAAACATCTCAAGGCACTTCACAGAAGCATTATAAAACAAAATTTGACACCGAGCCACATAAGGCAATATTAGGTCAGGTGATCAAAAGCTTGGTCAAAGTGGTAGGTTTTAAGGAGTATCTTAAAAGAGGAAAGCGAGGTGTAGGGAGGGTATTCCATAGCTTGGGGCCAAGGCAACTGAAGGCACAGCCACCAGTGGTGGAACGATTAAAATCGGGGATGCGCAAGAGGCCAGAATTAGAGCAGTGCAGATGTCTTGGAGGGTTGTAGGGCTGGAGGAGATTACACAGATAGGGAGGGGCGAGGCCATGGAGGGATTTGAAAACAATGATGAGAATTTTAAAATCAAGACATTGCTTGACTGGGAGCCAGTGTAGATCAGCGAGCACAGGGGTGATGGGGGAATGGGACTCGGTGTGAGTTCAAACAGAGTTTTGGATGAGTTCAAGTTTACAGAGAGTAGAATGTGGGAGACCAGCCAGGAGTGTGTTGGAATAGTCAAGTGATAACAAAGGCTTGAATGAGTGTTTCAGCAGCAGATGAGTTAATACGGGGTGGAATTGCGCAATGTTAACCAACGTGAACTCAGCAAAAAAAATCACGAGCCCTTCCTAGATCTCGTCCAGTCATTATTTTTTTTTATCATTTATGTTGCTCTTATAAACTCTTCAATTACTTTATTGCCATGGTTCTAAAACACCTTTTATTATCAGAATACTCCCTAATGCAATATAATTTGTAATCTCATGCTTAATTCGTTATGTGCTGTTCTCACAGACTCTCCAGGACGTTGAGGTACTCGGAAAATGTGGACACTTGTTCCCACAGGTAGCCCTGTCGCTTCTCAGTCAGAATGTTCTGGATTCAAGTCCCTATCCAGAGACTCTGAACACATAACCTAGCCTGACTCCTTAGTGCAGTACTGAGGGAGTGCTGCACTGTTGGAGGTGCCGTCTTTGGATGAGACATTAAACCGAGGCACTCGGGTGGATGTAAAAGATCCCATTCCACTAATCTTCCCGATGACCTATTTAACTCTGGACCAACATCACTAAAGCAGATTATCAGACTATTATCATGTTACTGTTTGTGGGAACTTGCTGTGCACAAATTGGCTGCTCTGTTTCCTATCGTACAACAACGTTGTAAATTTCTTCTTTCAACGTCTGCTAATTCTCACTATTTCTCTTGGATTTTTAAATCTGCTTATGCCTTTCAAAACCATTTGCCCGGCCATTTACATATTGAACACTTCAAATAGAAAATACTTCAGTGGTTGTGAACTGCTTTGGGACAACCCTGAGGTCCCGAGGGCTGCAGTTGAATTGCAAGTCTTTTTTTTTCTTTCAGTGTAACCCAGTGCCTGTGTGTGCACTGTTCAGAGTTTGGGCCCTGTGCCCAGTTTCTGACAACATGTTCAAAAGCTTTGAAAGAATGGGAGCAACTCTTGACGAGAGGGGGCTGTTGCAATCCCAATCTGAATCTGGAGTCATTTTAACCACAACATGTCGGAACAGTGGAGAGCTTTGCAAGAAAACGGCTGGTTTTGGGAGCGGGCGAGTCTCGTGAATGTTGTGCTCGGAGCTGAATGTTTTGTGTGTTTTCAAAGCCGTTTTCCCATTATTTGGTCTCTCTCTCTCTCTCTCTCTCTCTCTCTCTCTCTCTCTCTCTCTCTCTCTCTCTCTCTTTCACACGCACAAGCATTTCCTGCCCCCACATGTTGCAGCCTGCATATCAGAGAGGCTTGAGTAGAGAGCTAATTCTGTTGCCAAACTGCAAATGTTTTATGGTTCACTCAAAGGCTGCCTTACTAATTATAACCACACAAGAGTTCTTCAGTTTTATTACTGTTTCTGTGTGTCACTAATTTAATAAGAGGAACTCACTGTCTCGCAATAGATACATGGAAATTTTAGCTTGGAGGAGGCTATGGGTTTTTTTGCCTGCACTAAATTTAAGCCCTTCTCAATCCCATTTTTCCTGATTTCTTCCCGAATCCTTTAATTATCCTGTACTTTTCTGAAAATCTCTATTGATGTAACGTCAGTCAGCACTCGTGGAGTTTCTTTTAATCTCTTAGAGTCCGAGAGAGATACAGCACTGAACCAGGCCCTTCGGCCCACCGAATCTGTGCCGACCATCAACCATCCATTTATACTAATCCTACATTAATCCCATATTCCTACCACATCCACACCTTCCCTCAATTCTCCTACCTAAGCCAATTCTTCCCTAAGCCTCTCTGCCTCTTGTACCACCTGTTGAAGTTGCTCCTTTAAAGCCTACATCTTTCAGAGAGTTTTTGGTCATCTGTCCTAATATCTATATTAGGGTGGGTGTCTAATTTTGCTTTATAATGCTCCTGTGAATTGCCTTGGGATGTTTTACTACATTAAGGCACTATATAAATGGCTCAAAATGGAGACGTGTGACCAGTGGTGTTCCACAGGGATCCGTGCTGGGACCACTGTTTGTGATGTACATTAATGATTTGGAGGAAAGTATAGGTGGTCTGATTAGCAAGTTTGCAGACGACACTAAGATTGGTGGAGTAGCAGATAGTGAAGGGGACTGTCAGAGAATACAGCAGAATATAAATAGATTGGAGAGTTGGGCAGAAAAATGGCAGATGGAGTTCAATCAGGGCAAATGCGAGGTGATGCATTTTGGAAGATCCAATTCAAGAGTGAACTATACAGTAAATGGAAAAGTCCTGGGAAAAATTGATGTACAGAGAGACTTGGGTGTTCAGGTCCCACTCTGCACAGAGTCACTTGAGCAGGAGCCCGAGAAACCTTTCCTCCATGTCCCCGGAGTGTTCACATTCCCACTACTGCCCCAGGAGAGGAATCAAACCTGGGCCATGCTGCTCTCTTGGTGAGATATGGGTCTGTGTTGTGACTCCCCGCAGAAAGAGAAAGAAAATAGAGAGAGCACAATGGTTCTGTTGAACAGTTGTATTTAACTTGTCCGCACGCTGAGGATAATCCAGTTCCTAATGGTGTCACATCGCACGATTGATCTGGATAGCCCTGTTTACAGATGGTGTTTTTCATCTATATAATAGGTGCATATAGATTCTATAAGGAACAGGAGGTGGCCCATTTAGCCTGCTGTTCAGTGAGATCCTGGCTGCACTGTCTCTCAAATCCATTCACTGCCTTGGCTCCATATCATTTTATACCATTGTCGAGCAAACATCCATTGGTCTTGCATTTAAAATTATTAACGGAGCTAGCATCTGCTGCTTTTTTGTGGGAGAGAATTCCACATTTCTACCACTTTTTTTACGTGAAGGAGTGTTTCCAGCTTCCCTCCTGAATGGCGTGGCCCTGATTTTTAAAGGTGTACCCCATTGTCCTAGACTCCCACACCCACCAGTGGAAAAACTTTCTATCTACCCTACTAAATTCTTTCAATATCCTTAAAAACCTCAGTCAGATTACCCCTTAACCACCTCGATTCCAGACAATACAAGCCATGTTTATACATGGCCCTCACGGTCCAACCTTGATAACACTCCGGTGAATCTAGGTTCCACTCCTTCCCAAGGTCAGTATATACTCTTAAGGTGTGGTGCCCCGAGCTGTACACAGTACTCCAGATTAAAGTTCTTATTGACTTCTACTCACTGCCTTATGACCTTTGCATTTATAAATTCCTATCTGCACTCTGAATATGTTACTGATTTCTCTGCCCAGCCCAGAGGTGCTGAGGTAGATTTTAGGTGTTGTTTCTGTAAGGCTGGCTGAGATGCACTGACTCAGCAATGTCCAAAGATTGACTCTTAACCCTTCCTGAGCCAAATGACTAAACGACTGACTGACTGACTGAATAAAGGCTGACTGATTTTGAGAGCAGGTCCCGCTACACCACAAGACACACCAATAGAAATCTGGACTGCAGGTTAGAGTGTCATTTAAGAATTTCTAGATGGCTCACTCAAAATCTGGACTGGCCCAGCATTAACCAGCCTTGTGTCAGTTCCCCAGCAGGCTGTTCAATGAGCTGTTGTCTTTGCCCTTAGGCTTGTATTGTCTGTGCAGTTAGTGACTGTAAATAACAGTTCTAGATTTGCAGATAATCACAGCAGGTATGAGGCTTCTTCCCGTCCCTCACAGTCAGAGTAGGTGCCTTGTTCCTCCTGGGAGGAGACCGTTCCTGTCTTGTGACTGGAGGGGGGTGGTCAGTAGCAACCACACATGACTTATTTCATGCCCACCCACTCATTCTTCTGCTTCCCTGAAGATGTGGCCTTCCCGCTGGGATATTGTTCCCAGAGTGTCAGGCAGGGCTGAAGGGAACAGGAGGAGGCCATTCAGCCCCTCAAGCCAGTTCTGCCATTCACTCAGATCCTGGCTCCATCTGTAGCTTAACGCCATTCCCCTGCCTTGGCTCAATATCCTTTTACACCTTGTCTAGCAGAAATCTGTCTATCTCAGATTTAAAATTAATTGAGTTCCGCAGTTCCACTACCCTTTGTGCGATGACGTGTTTCCTGACTTCTCTCTCGAATCGCCTGGCTCTGATTTTAAGGTTAAAACCCATTGTCACAGGCAGCCCCAGCAGCGGAAAAGGTTTCTTTCTTATCTAGCAGAGCCGAAATCTTCAAATGCTGCAGAAAATAGGCTGTTCTCCAAGATGTCGTTTCTTCTTTCCATGAGAGCATGCTCAGTTCCATCAGTTACAATGGAGCAACATCAGATGTTTCCAAGATCAGCAGTGGGGTAAAACAGGCCTTCGTCCTGGCGCCAGCTCTCTTCGGCATATTTTTCTCCATGCTGCTATTGTACACTTTCAGTGACTCAAAGGAGGATGTCTACCTGCATTCCAGAGCTGACGGCAAGCTGTTCAACTTGGCAAGACTGCACACCAAGACCGAAGTGCGTAACTTCTAGTCCGAGAGTTGCTGTTTTCTGAAGACGCCACGCTGGCATCCCATACTGAACTTCACTTACAACAGCTGGGAGATCGGTTCTCCATGGTCTGTAAGGGGTTTGGACTGACGATCAGCGCCAGGAAGACCAAGGATACGGCCAGGACGTAGAGACTCTACCTTTCATCAACATCGACAACCTCACTCTGGAGGTCATCAACAGCTTCACATACATTGGATCAACAATCACCAGCAGCCTGCCCCTTGATGCCAAAATGAGCACCAGGATTGCCAAGGCTGCAGCCGTCATGTCAAAGTTGAGCAGGCAAGTGTGTACCAATAGTAAACTAATCAAAAATATAAAGCTCCGCGTGTACCAGGGTTGTATTCTCAGCACCCTGCTTTACAGAAGTGAAGCATGGACAAATTGTGCAAGCCAAGAAAAGCAGCTGAACAGCTTCCACCTCCACTGCCTCAGACGAATATTGGGCAGCTCCTGGCAGGACAGGGTGTCCAATACGGAAGCACACCAGCTCCTGGCAGGACAGGGTGTCCAATACGGAAGCACACCAGCTCCTGGCAGGACAGGGTGTCCAATACGGAAGCACACCAGCTCCTGGCAGGACAGGGTGTCCAATACGGAAGCACACCAGCTCCTGGCAGGACAGGGTGTCCAATACGGAAGCACACCAGCTCCTGGCAGGACAGGGTGTCCAATACGGAAGCACACCAGCTCCTGGCAGGACAGGGTGTCCAATACGGAAGCACACCAGCTCCTGGCAGGACAGGATGTCCAATACGGAAGTACACCAACGTGCAGGGATCCCCAGCACGTTTGCCCTTGAGCCAGCGGTGACGCCATTGCCTGGGTCACGTGAGCTGAATGGATGACAGCTACACCAAGGACATGCTCTATGGCGAGCTTGCTATTGGCACGAGAACAGGTCTGTGATACAAGAATGGCTGCAAGTGAGACCTCAAGTTGACTGGGATTGGAGTTGATGTATGGGAAGTGGTCTGCTGACCAGAGTTCCTGGAGAATGGCAGTCAGGAAGGGCATGGAAAAAGCAGAGGATGAAATAAACCACCAGATGGCGGAAAAAGAGAGCCCGACGGAAGCAAAAATCGCCAGTTGACCTTGGGCGAACATTATTCATCTATAACAGCTGCAGAAGGGACTGCCACTGACAAGTCGGCCTCTACATCCACAACAATGTTCAATCCAGAAGTGACATACACCTGGGGCGCAGTCCATCGTCTCCCGGGATGGACCGTTGCCATCGCCCTATCAGTTCCCTTCAAAGGCCTAAAACCTCAATCAAATCACCCCTTAACCTTCTATATTCCAGGAATGCAAGCTTAGTTTGTGTAATCTCTCTTGATAATCTGACCCTTGGACATCTAGTAACATTCTGGTGAATCTGCACTGCACACCTCCCAAGAAACTCGTTTTTTCTTTAGCAGGCTTTGATGGAGAGTCTGCGGACGGACTAGTCTGCATCCCAGCCGAGCCTTGTCCTGACCTTGGCTGATGTCTGTTGCCCGAGGGAGCAAGTTCACCGGAGGGTACGTGGTCCACCTGAGTAATTTTGGAATGTGTTAATTTCCCCCACTTCCTGGAATTTCCCCTATTCCCTCTCCCAGCTGTGTAAGTGTTTTTCCCGGATAGTGTCAGGAGCAGAAACCTCAATGGTTTTTATTTTGTATCATTGATTCCCCATTTCCCCCTCCTCTCAGTTGAAATCCTTTGCAGTGTCTCAGTTACTGCCCTGGCTCAGCTCTGATCGTTCAGTGCAGGCTGCAGATCACGCCCTCTGCTTTGCCAGATTCCATGCAATGTGGGCGGAGGCCATTTGGCTCCTCCTTCCTGTGCTAGCTCTTTGAAAGAGCTATCCAATTGATCCCACTCCCCTGCCCTTTCCCCATAGCCCTGCACATTTCTCCGTTTCGAGTATTGATCTAACTCCAGTGTCAAATCTGCTTTCACTGCCCTTTTAGGCAATACATTCCAGATCACCGCATTTACAAAACAAAATTAATTCTCCTCCTCTTCCCCCTGGCTGGTTTGTCTTGTTTTTTTGTGGTTGCAGACGGTCAGTTCTCTGCTGGATGTTGCTACCCAGTGCTTCCATATTTTTGTTAAATTTTGAACATTTGTGGTTTAAAACTGAAAAGGAGTCCATGAATTTTTTTTTAACAAGTATCACTGAGAGGTCTAGATTGTAAACAGTTACTGGAAGGCACCTGTTTTCAAATAATTACCCAGCAGGGGTTATTTTTGACTTGGGGCAAGATGTTTACAAAGAAATGACAGGTCAAGATTTATAAGGGGTCAGGAGGCTTGATTCTTGTGACATTGGTTTTGGTTTCACTTTGGACAGTGAGTTGGGATATGGACGATGGTTTTAAAAGACAGTTGGAGAAAAACTTGCCCAGAGAGCAACACCCAGCTCAGTCTGTCCCAGCTCTTTGGAAAAGTCTGCCAGTTTTCCATCTCTTGAGAAGCTGAGAAGCAAATGTAAGAAACTGTCAGAATCTCCTGTTACTGCATTTTACCTGGTAAGCCTGCCCAAGCTGATCTTCAACATCGCATGACAAGAACTGTTACAGGAAGATCCCAGTGACAGCCGTCTACACATATTTGGGACGGCAAACCAGAAAAGGACTTCTGACATCTTGTTTTTTTCTTCAAGAGTTAGCAAGTATTTTGGCTGACTTTTTTTTTATACTGAGCTCTGAAGAGTAAATCTCTATTTTTTCAGTAAGTGTGTGTGGGTCGCGCTGGGGGCTAAGGTAAAAGGGGAACTTTTATATTTTGATCTGTGTGTTTATGCTTTGCTTCATTACTAGTTGACTTGTTTTATAATCTGATAATTTTGTTTTATTAAAGAAACCTGATTGGTGTATTTTATTCTGGGATAAAAATGAGTCTATGATTAATTGTATTGTAAGTGGGAAAAATTTAAATATATGTTGATACGTGACGAAGTGGAACTGGAATAAACAGTGCGCTCCTCCCGCCTCTGTTGTAACAACGTGCGATGACAAGTTTCTTGTTTCCCTGCAACAGGTCCACCTGCAGACGCAGCAGGAGGTGAAGATGAGGATGACAGGGATGGCGTTGCACGTCATTCGAAATGATGGGTTTCTGGCACTCTACAATGGGCTGAGTGCCTCACTCTTCCGACAGGTAAAGACCAGGTGTGTCTGTGAGGTGGTAGATGTAGGTGCCAGTATCACCACTCCTCCTTCAAGGCCTCCTGAACAAGATGGAGATTTGGCAGGGGGGAGGGTAATAGGGGTTTGGGATGGGGGTGGGTGTTGGGATATGGAAGGGTGGGTTATGGGGAAAGCTTGGGGTTTGGGTTACAAGGAGTGGTAATAATGTAGCTCGGATGTAATGGGCCATCGGGTAGGAAACGAAGAGAGGAACGAAGCTGCCACTGAATGGAATTGCCTTAGTACCAACACTGGCAGCACATTGTACAAAAAGGGCAGGATTGAGAAACCCCAGTCCCGCTGGAGGGGTTTGATATGGTAACAGCTACCAGAGGCCTGGGAGCGAGTAATGCCAGGCTACAAGAGACTTCCAAAGAGAAGTGAAGAACTATAGCCTATTACAGTACAGAATGAGACTGTTTGGCCCATCGTGGGGCAGTATTAACAAAGGGTACAGTCACGATGGAAGATAAGGAGTGTAATGAGCAGTTGGAGTGACTGTGGTTTGAAGAACAGGGAAGGTTGGGTGATGCTTCAGAGGAATGTCTGGATATGAAGATGCGGGAGATCGGAACAAGGGAAGTTGTGCTGTTAATAGGCACTCCATCCTTTATACTTGGAGAATTAACTACGCAGGAAGGAAAGCATTTATTGAATGCACCCAAGTTAAGTTCTCTAAAGCCTTCAACCCAATAAGGGAGCAAAGAACATGCAATTAGTAGCAAATCATAAACAGTTAGCGATCTGATAGGGGGCATCTTGGGGACAGTGGTCATAATAAAATTTAATTCACTATGGGGATTCATGGGAAACCGAGAGTTACACAGCAAGGGTTAGGATTTAAATGAGGAAGTGTCTGGGATAAGATGTGGAGGGTTAATTGGGAGGTGATTAATCTAAGGACCAACAGTAGAATCTATTCTAGAGGGTGAATAGTGAGAACTTTTGCTGCTGATGAAAAATTTCAATGAATTGTTGTCAAGGAGATTGTTACAAAACTGTTGAGTTTGAAAGTTCTGAATAAAGCCATTCAGTACTGAGAGCTGGTTCCAGATCCACATTTACAATTCAATCCCTTTCTCTGTGTCTTTTTTTTTTCTCTCTTGTCTGTCACTTGTGCTCTCTCTCTCTCTTTTCTATCTCTCTCGTGCCAGTCTGTCTGTCTGTCTCTCACTTGCTTTCCCTCTCGTGTTAATCTATATAATCTAGGGCAATTAGGGATGGGCAATAAATGCTGGGCTGGCCAGTGACGCCCACATCCTATCAATGAATTAAAAAAAATTATTGTGCTCATTCTCTGTCTCTCTCTCTGTCTCTCTCTCTACCATAGAAAAATTACAGCACAGAAAGAGGCCATTCAGCCCATCGCGTCTGTGCCAGCCGAAAAAACTAGCCACTCAATCTAATCCCACTTTCCAGCACCTGTTCCATAGCCCTGCAGGTTACAGCACTTTTAAATGAGTTGAGGGTTTCTGCCTCCACCACCGATCCTGGCAGCGAATTCCAGACACCCACCACCCTCTGGGTGGAAACGTTTTTCCTCATGTCCCCTCTAATCCTTCTACCAATCACCTTAAATCTGTACCCTCTGGTAATTGACCTCTCTGATAGGGGAAACAGGTTCTTCCTGTCTATGCTATCTAGGCCCCTCATAATTTTGTACACCTCAATTAAGTCACCCCTCAGTCTCCTCAGCTATCACTGAGACGTGGTTGCAGGATGACAAGGACTGGAATCTAAATGTTCAAGGATATTCAACGTTCTGGAAGAATAGTCAGAAAGGAAAAGGAGGTGGGGTAGCTTTGTTATTAAAGGAAGGAATCAGTGTAGTTGTGAGTAATGATATAGGTGTAATAGATCATGATGTAGAATCAGTTTGGGTGGAAGTAAGGAATAGCAAGGGGAAGAAATCATGGGTGGGAGTGGTCTATAGGCCCCTGAAGAGTTGCCTCTCTGTAGGACAAGATATTAATCAGGAAATAATGGAGGCGTGTAAGAAGGGCACTGCACTTATCATGGGTGATTTTAATCTGCATATAGACTGGACAAATCAAATCGGCAAGGGTAGAATGGAAGACTAATTTGTAGAGTGCCTCAGGGATTGTTACTTCGAGCAATATGTTGCAGAACCTACCCAGGAACAGGTTATTTTAGATTTGGTATTGTGTAATGAGGTAAGATTAATAAGAGATCTCATCGTTAAGGATCCTTTAGGGGGAAGCGATCATAACATGGTAGAATTTCAAATTCAGTTTGAGGGTGAGCAACTAGAGTCTCAAACCAGTGTCTTCAACTTAAACAAGGGCAATTACAGAGGTATGAAGAAAGAGTTGTCTAACGCGGGCTGGGAAGATAGACTACAGGGGAAGTCAGTAGATGAGCAGTGGCAGACTTTTAAGCAGATGTTTCATAACACTCAGCAAACATTTATTCCGCTCAGAAGGAAGGACTCGAAGAGAACGATGAACCACCCGTGGATAACAAAGGAAGTTAAGGAGAGTATCAAATCAAAAACAAAGGCGTACAAAGCAGCGAAAGCTAGTGGTAGGCCAGAGGATTGGGAATCTTTTAGAAACCAGCAGTGGGTGACTAAAAAACTAATGAAGAGGGAGAAAATTGATTGAGAGTAAATTGGCAAGAAATATAAAAATGAACAGTAAGAGCTTCTATGGGGATATAAAAAGGAAGAGAGTAGCTAAACTAAGTGTTGGGACCCTTAGAGGATGAGAATGGGGAATTAATAATAGGGAAATGGCAGATAATTTAAACCAATATTTTGCATAGGTCTTCACAGTGGAGGACACTATAAACATCCCAACAATAATAGATGAGCAAGCTGTAAACAGGAGGGAGGAACTTGTAACAGTCTCTATCACAAGGGAAAAGGCGCTTGACAAACTGTTGGGACTAAAGGCAGACAAGTCGCCAGGACCTGATGGCCTGAATCCAAGGGTTTTCGAAGAAGTAGCTGCAGAGATAGTGGAGGCATTGGTCATAATATACCAAAACTCACTGGATTCCGGTAGAGTACCAGCGGATTGGAAAACCGCTAATGTGACGCCCCTATATGAGAAAGGAGGGAGACAGAAAGCAGGAAACTATAGACCATTTAGTTTAACATCAGTCATTGGGAAAATGCTAGAGTTCATTATGAAGGGAGAAATAGCAGGACATTTAGAAAAACATAATGAAATCAAACAGTCAACATGGTTTTATGAAAGGGAAATCATGTTTGACACATTTGTTAGAGTTCTTTGAGGATATAACAAGCAGAGTGGATAAAGGGGAACTGGTAGATGTAGTGTATTAGATTTTCAGGAGGTGTTCAATAAGGTGCCACGTAAAAGGTTATTGCACAAAGTAAGAGCTCAGGGTATTGGCTAACGTGTTGGCATGGATTGAGGATTGGCTAACACACAGAAGGCAGAGAGTCAGGATTAATGGGTCTTTTTCAGGTTGGAAAGCTGTAACTGGTGGAGTTCCACAAGGATCGGTCCTAGAAACTCAACTATTTACTATCTATATTAATGACTTGGAGGAAGGGTCAGAGTGTAGTGTATCCAGATTTGCTGACAATATAAAATAGGTGGGAAGGCATGTTATGATGAGGACACATAGAATCTGCAAAGGGATATAGATAGGTTAAGTGAGTGGGCAAAAACTTGACAGTTGGTGTTCATTGTGGGAAAGTGTGAGGTCATCCACCTTGGTAGGAAGAATAAAAAGGCAGATTATTATTTAGTTGGAGGAAGACTACAAAATACTACAGTACAGAGGGATCTGGGTGTTCTTGTGCATGAAACACAAAAGGTTAACATGCAGGTGCAGCAAGTAATTAGGAAGGCAAATGGAATTTTGGCCTTTATTTCTAGGGGGTTAGAGTTTTAAAAATAGGGAAGTCTTGTTACAACTGTACAGGGTGTTGGTGAGGCCACACCTGGAGTACTGCGTACAGCTTTGGTCCCTGTATTTAAGGAAGGATGTACTAGCATTGGAGGCAGTTCAGAAAAAGTTCACCAGGCTGATTCCTGGGATGAAGGGTTTGTCTTATCAATAACAGCTAAACAGGTTAGACCTTTATTCATTGGAGTTTAGAAGAATGAGAGGTGATCTTATAGAAACATATAAGATTTTAAGGGGGCTTGACAGGGTAGATGTTGAGAAGATGTTTCCACTAGTGGGGGAATCTCAAACTAGGGGACGTAGTTATAGAATAAGGGGGCACACATTTAAAACTGAGATGCAAAGGAATTTCTTCTCTCAGAGGGTGGTGATCCTCTGGAATTCTCTGCCTCAGAGAGTTGTGGAGGTTCAGTCACTAAATGTATTTAAGGAGGAGGTAGATAGATTTTTGAAATCTCGGGGAGTCGAGGGTTAGGCGGAACAGGCCCGAAAGAGGAGTTGGGGTGGGACAGATCAGCCATGATCTTATTGAATGGCGGGGCAGGCTTGCGGGGCTGAATGGCCTACTCCTGCTCCTATTTATGTTCTTATGTTCTCCTCAGTTCTAGGGAAAACAACCCTAGCCTATCCAATCTTTCCTCATAGCTACAACTTTCAAGCCCTGGCAACATTCTTGCAAATCTCCTCTGTATTCTCTCCAGACCAATTCTGTCCTTTCTGTAATGTGATGACCACAACTGTATGCAACTGTAACCATCGTTTTATACAGTTCCAGCATTACATCCCTGCTTTTGTATTCTATACGTCAGCTGATAAAGGGAAGTATTCCATATGCCTTCTTTACCACTCTATCTACCTGTCCTGCCACCTTCAGGGACCTGTGGACATGCACTCCAAGGTCTCTCACTTCTTCTACTCCTGTCAATATCCTCCTGTTTATTGTATATTCCCTCGCTTTGTTTGCCCTCCCCAAATGCATTACCTCACACTTATCTGGATTGAATTCCATTTGCCACTTTTCCACTCACTCAACCAAACCACTGATATCATTCTGGAGTCTACGGCTATCCTCTTCACTATTAATTGCACGGCCAATATTTGTGTCATCAGCAAATTTCCCAATCATGCCTCCCACATTTAAGTCCAAATCATTAATATACATCACAAACAGCAAGGGACCCAACACTGAGCCCTGTGGAACGCCACTGGAAACAGCTTTCCATTCAGAAAAAGATCCCTTGACCATTACCCTTTGTTTCCCGGCCCTGAGCCAATTCTGGATCCAACCTGCCACATTCCCCTGTATCCCATGGGCTTTCATTTTACTGATCAGTCTGCCATGCGGGACCTTGTCAAATGCCTTACTAAAATCCATGTAGACCACATCCACTGCACTACCCTCATCAATCCTCCTTGTTACTTCCTCAAAAAACTCAATTAAGTTAGTAAGACATGACCTTCCCTTAATAAATCCATACTGACGATCCCTGATTAATCCGTGCCTTTCTAAGAGGCGTTTTACCCTGTCCCTCAGAATAGATTCTAACAATTTACCCACCACTGAGGTCAGACTGGTCTATAATTATTTGGCCTATCCCTCGCACCCTTTTTAAACAATGGTGTAATATTCACAGATCGCCAATCGTCTGGTACCTCTCCTGTATCTAGTGAGGATTTAAAGATATTCTCAGCGCATCCGCTATGTCCTCTCTGGCTTCCTTTAACAACCTAGGATGCAATCCATCCGACCCTGGCAACTAATCCACTTTCAAGGATGTCAGACCCTGTAATACTTCCTCTCATTATGCTTATCATATCTAATATTTCACACTCCTCTTTAACTACAATGTCTACATCAACTCTCTCCTTTGTGAAGACAGGGACAAAAACTCGTTAAGAACCCTGCCCACATCTTCTGCATCCATGCATTAGTACCCTTGTACATCTCTGATAGGCCCTACCCTTTCCTTAGTTATCCTCTTGCTCTTAATGTACTGATAAAACATCTTTTCAGTTTTCCTTGATTTTACCTGCCAATATATTTTCATGTCCTCTTTCTGCTTTCCTAATTTCCTTTTTTACTTCACCCTATACTTTCTATACTCCTCTAGGCTTTCTAAAGTAATAAGATTTTTGAGATCGTGATTAGCTTTCTTTTTTTGCTTTAACTTACCCTGTAAGCTTCGAGAGGCTGTTTTCCAGTGTTTTGAAGCAGAAATTCCCCTTTAGCCGAACATCAGTGTTTAGTGCAGGGTCCTTAAGAACACCTGGTGCTCACCAGAGGTATGGACTGGGGGAGTGAGGGAACTTTGAGCTGTGTTAATTTTCCTGCCTCTCTCTCTCCTCCACAGCTGACATACTCACTGACTCGATTCGCCATTTATGAGACGGTGAGGGACAGGCTCAGCGGAGGAACAAAACAACCACTTCCTTTTTACCAGAAAGTTCTACTGGGAGCCTTTGGAGGTCTGTCTGGGTCTGGCTTTGGGTGACGGTGCCGCTCTGGGTCTGGCTTTGGGTGACGGTGCCTGCCTGGGTCTGGCTCTGGCTTTGGGTGACGGTGCCTGCCTGGGTCTGGCTTTGGGTGACGGTCCCTGCCTGGGTGTGGGGATGTGTAGGCAGTTGTTCCAGCTGTATGGTGGGGTTGGTTGCGTGTACACAGGGTGTGGATTCTCCCGTGACTGCCCCCCCCCACCCCGTTGAGGGGAGACTGGTGGGGGAGATACTGGTGCTGGTTGAAACAGTTTCATATGAAAACGTGCCACTTTAAATGCCAGAATGTGCGTGCTGCCCCTTTAACCGACTGCCTCTGTTTTCATAGGTTTCACCGGCGGATTTGTCGGGACGCCAGCCGATTTGGTGAATGTCAGGTCAGTGTTCCATGCCCGCACTGCTGCCCACAGGCACCACCATCGACCCTCGCCCTGCCCGCTCTGCACCCTCTGTCTGCTCTCTCTCAGCCCCCAAGCTCACTGCTCCCTGGGCCTGAACACTGCCCCATACAGTGCTGCTTCACATTGACAGGAGGGGACCTGTCAGGGAGGTTATAACTGATGACTTTTATTTCTTTCTTCCCCAGGATGCAGAATGACATGAAACTTCCAGTCAACCTGCGGAGAAAGTGAGTGTTTCCCAGTCCATGTGGAATTTCTGTGGTCAGTTGTTAGGAACACCATCTGGCCTCCAATCAGTCCCCTCAGCCTGTGCCATTCAATCTGGGGCTGTCTGGTCTCGCGAGGAAGGGTATTGGAGAGGCAGCTGGGGGTGTTAAAATGGGACTGGACAGCCCTGGGGTAGACGGGAGAAAGTCAGGCAGGGTCATTCCTGCACACTGGTTCCTACAGGGAGCTGCTGTATGTGTGTCTGTGATCGAATTTACAGCGATGGTTCAACAGTCGAACAGCCCATGAAACGCTCACACGTGGAGACAGTGGCCAGGTTGGAAGATGCTGGAAGGCCGGCAGTGTTTGTGGAACGGAACTCCAGCTGGGTCCCACGCCTCCAGTGGAGCAGCGGAGAAAATCCCTACAGAAATTCCTGCAATTTGTGTGGTGTTTTCAGCTTGGGCTATGAGAGTTTCCCCTCACTATCAATCACTCGACTCTGCAATAATCACTGGCTCTGACTCTGATACGGGGGCAGGGGGAAGAGGTGGTGATGGGGACTTCTGCTGGATCTGGGACCCTCTGAGTGAGTGCTGAGCTGCTGTGGCCTGATCTGTCACTGATGGGCAGTGACTAGTGGGGTACCGCAGGGATCGGTGCTAGGACCCCAGCTATTCACAATATATATTAATGATTTAGTTGAGGGAACTACATGTAATATCTCCAAATTTGCAGATGACACAAAACTGGGTGGGAGGGTGAGTTGTGAGGAGGATGCAGAGAGGTTTTAGGGTGATTTGGACAAGTTGCGTGAGTGGGCTAATGCATGGCAGATGCAGTATAATGTGGATAAATGTGAGGTTATCCACTTTGGTAGCAAAAACAGGAAGGCAGATTATTATCTGAACGGCTATAAACAGAGAGAGGGGAATATGCAGCGAGACCTGTGTGCTCTCGTACACCAGTCGCTGAAGGTAAGCATGCAGGTGCAACAGGCGGTTTAAAAAAAGGCAAATGGTATGTAGGCCTTCATAGCGAGTGGATTCAAGTACAGGAGCAGGGATGTCTTCCTGCAATTATACAGGGCCTTGGTGAGGCCACACCTGGAATATTGTGTGCAGTTTTGGTCTCCTTATCTGAGGAAGGACCTTCTTACTATAGAGGCAGTGCAGCGAAGGTTTACCAGACTGATTCCTCGGATGACGGGACTGATGTATGAGGAGAGATTGAGTCGGTTCAGATTATATTCATTGGAGTTCAGAAGAGTGAGGGGGGGCATCTCATAGAAACCTATAAAATTCTAACAGGACTTGACAGGTTGGATGCAGGAAGGATGTTCCCGATGGTGGGGGAGTCCAGAACCAGGCCCAGGGGTCATAGTCTAAGGATATGGGGTAAACCTTTCAGGACTGAGATGAGGAGAAATTTCTTCACCCAGAGAGTGGTGAGCCTGTGGAATTCACTACCACAGAAAGCAGTTGAGGCCAAAACATTGTATGTTTTCAAGAAGGAATTGATATAGTTCTTGGGTCTAAAGGGATCAAAGAATATGGGGAGAAAGTGGGAACAGGTTATTGAGTTAGATGATCAGCCATGATCATAATGAATGGCGGAGCAGGCTCGAAGGGCTGAATGGCCTACTCCTGCTCCTATTTTCCATGTTTTTATGTATTTGGACATTACACTGTGCGATTATCGCTCTCCCTCTCTCTCTCCTTGCAGCTATAAACACGCAGTGGATGGTCTTTATCGAGTTTTCCAGGAGGGTAAGCTGACTGCCTGTCTCCTTCAATCACCGACACCCGGCTAAAGAGCAGTATGCATGTGACTCAGTCAGTGGTTAGTCCTACACATGGAGCCCAGGGGTAACTGACTGCTGACTCACTGTCCACCCCTCTTTTACTGCTCCCTTACCTCCCTGAAGGCTTCCTTTTTTTTTCTCGGATGTGAATCTAATCTGAGCATTGGCAGGCTATTCGACTGTGGGGAGCTGTGTGGCCACCCTTACCCCCCCTCCATGTCTATGTGCCCATGGATAGCAATCAAACAGGGGGGACCGAGACGAACTGGGAACTCGCAGAGACTGGAATTGAGATTGAAGACAGGACCGGTCTTCTCTGTGTGGCTGTGAGGTGTAATTAGGCTGTAGTCCACTGGGAGGTGCCAGTGCAGTGTCTAACCATCAGCAGGAGCAGACTGAAACCAGGAGCTGTGAGCAGTGTTCTCAGGCACAGCTTGTAGGGGATATGCGAAGCAAATTTCAAACAACCAGATAATCTCAGTCAATCTAGAGAGCTAGCATTTGAAATTCTCATCCTTGTATTCAAATTTCCTCCAGGGTCTTGACCCTCACTACCTCTGTAATCTCCTCCAGACCCACAACCCTCCAAGATCTCTGCACTCCTCCAGTTCTGTCCTTTTGCACATTCCCGATTTTTAATCGCTCCACCATTAGTGACCGTGCCTTTGGCTGCCTGGGCCCTAAGCTCTGGGATTCTCTCCCTAAACCTCTCCACATCTCTCTCCTGCTGTGAGACGCTTCATAAAACCTACCTCTTTCAAACAGCTTTCGGCCATCTGTCCTAATAGCACCTCGGGGTACAGCTCCGATTCACCAGAATGATACCGGGGTTTAGAGGGAACATTGAGGATAAATTGCACAGACTGGGCTTGTAGTTAACTGAGTATAGAGGGTGATCTAATTGAGGTGGGGGAGATGATAAAAGGAGTTGAGAGGGTAGAGGGAGAAATTCTGTCCTCTGGTGAGAGAAACCAGAACAAGGGGGAACAATCTTAAAATAAAGAAAACTGAAGGTAAATCAGGAGACAGTTTATCACACAAGGGATAATGGAAACCTGGAATTCTCGTCCCCAAAAAGACAGTGGATGTTGGGTGAAGACTGAGATTGATTATATTCTTTCCTGGGTAAAGGATAATGGAGGAAATGCAGGCTAAGAACAGCCATGATCGAATCGAATGGTGGAGCAGGCTTGAGGGGCCGAATGGCCTCCTCCTGTTCCTATGAGACATGCTGGTCTGGTCCTGATCCTGCTGCAGAATCGGTTAGTGTAGCAGATACCCTGGAGTGCGCTGTGAGCGTGTGGTGTGGTGGGGTGGGCTCGGCTCTCACACCTGGGCCCAGCTTACTGATGCCATTTGCTGGTTGGTTGCCCCAGTCCGGCTGCAGCTGTTACGGAGGCGTCCCTATACGGTCCAGGCCTAGTTGGAGGATCGATGCCTTCGAGCATTTTTGAAGCGAATTTTGCCAACCCAGCAAACTTAACGAGCTCTGAGCTGTAATTGTGGAGTTTGTAAAGTTTCTAACTTGGCTGTGTCTCCTCCCGCAGAGGGGTTAAGGAAGCTGTTCTCTGGAGCAACGATGGCATCAAGCCGAGGGGCGCTCGTTACGATCGGACAGGTAGGCTGCACCCTCCATTTGTTTTAACCAGGTGTCAGCGAGCAGGAGATGTGCAGTGGTGTGCGACGGAGTGACGACTGGGCTCTTCCGAAAACAAACGACTTTATTTCTTCCGTAATTTTCACTTTTATTGATTAGGGATTGTGAGTGTGGGCCTGACTGCTCGTGTGTGTGTGTGTAAGAGAAGGGAGCTCCTTCTTGAAGATTCCCGTTCTCCACCCCACTGAGGTGACTTAATGGCTTCCTGCTCCTCACAGGGTAACTTAGTGGTGATCTTACTGGTCTAATCATCTGGAGAACGAGAGTTCAAATCCCACTGTGGCAGTTTAAGAATTTGGTTTCAATTTAAAGTAAAATTTATGGAAATTAAAAGTTGGTACCAGTTTTAAAAAAAAATTACTGTGAGGATTGTCGTAAAAACCAAACTGGTGGATTAATGTCTCTGTTTGTTTTGGTGCTGTCTTTATCCACCTGGCCTGTGGTCACTCCAGTTCCACACCAGTGCAGTCGATTCTTAACCACTGTCTGGTGTGGCCTAGCCAACCACTCGGGCCTCACAAATCACTAGGAAAAAATTACCTTTACCCGGTGGGACTGCAGCAGTTCAAGGAAAGGCTCCACTGCCACCACCTCAAAGGGCATCTAGGGATAGGCAATAAATGCCATCCTTGCCAATGACACCCACATCCCCTGAATGAATGGGGGAATAAAGCACCGTGAGCAAGTTCAGAGCTTGTCCTCTGGGGAGCCGCGAGTTCCCCTACCACTCACACGGAGAAGTGTAATTATAACACAATTCACTTTACTCTCACAATTACAACTGACACAGAAGATTGGAGCCATTCAAATAAAAAAATGATTCTGTCCAAATGTCTTGATGTGTTTGTGATTTATTCTCACACAGATACCTGTCGGCTAGCCCCTGTCGGCTAGCCCCTGTCGGCTAGCCCCTGTCGGCTAGCCCCTGTCGGCTAGCCCCTGTCGGCTAGCCCCTGTCGGCTAGCCCCTGTCGGCTAGCCCCTGTCGGCTAGCCCCTGTCGGCAGCGATGGGGTCCTCGGCAGGTTGGTTGCATGGATCAATGTGTTTTGTCTTTCTCCCACAGCTCGCCTGTTACGATCAAGTGAAACAGCTGCTCCTCAGCACTGGCGTCCTGTCCGACAACATTTTCACCCACTTCCTCTCCAGTTTTATCGCTGTAAGTGCCATTTTTATATACCCTCTCTTCCGTCTGGGGCCTGGAGTTCTTTGGTACTTCTCTTGTACCTCAGTGACTCTTGTTGTTTGTTACGCACTTTCTCACTTGTACTGCATGACCTGCGTTCTCACCATCAGTTGCTCTTTCACTCAGTATCGCATTTCTCTCCCCCTGCTTAGTTCTCTCACGTACATTTTGTGTTTATGCCTGTTCTACCCTCCCTCTCACTCTGTCGCCCTCTCCCCCTCTCAGGTGCTCGGTGGGTAAGTGGCACTGAAATGTCCATGTCTAACACTCTCCTCTTGTTGTAGGGTGCTTGTGCCACTTTACTATGCCAACCACTGGACGTTATCAAGACCAGGCTAATGAATTCTAAAGGGGAATATCGGGTAAGGGACCATGAGGGCGTTCTGGTGGGTAACCTTCCTGTCGCTGTGATTGACCGAGTGCTCCAGTAGAAAGGCCAAGGTTTGGCAGCCATATTGAGAGAGGAGACTTTGGCTCCCGGTATTTGAAGAGGATTTACTTCAGCTCACATGCTCAAACTTTAAACATTCAGCATTTGTTTACACGGCAGGTGATGTTTGTTCGTCCAGTTCTGTCTTGTCAAAGGGTTTGGTCCACATTGCTTCTAGTTTCTCTGGACTTGTACCTCAGGCTGTGTTCCATGTGCATTTTAGTTTATTGAGAAGATAAGGATGAAGGGTCAGGGGCCCATGTTTGGGGGAAAAAAATGTAAGAGGGAAGATGAGAAGCAAATAGCAGTGTCAGTGACATCAAGTGTGTGTTTATGGTAATGGGATGACAGAGGGAGGCTTTAATGTTCTGACAGTGAAAGTGTTGGGTCAGAGGTGGTGCACTGAGTCTCAGCTTTCATCTGGGGGGAGGAGGGTGGTTGTGTGTCATTGACTGTAACAGCAAGACATCATCTGCCTCCCTACTGGGATGGGCTGACTAGGGTTTGGGGTGAACTGGAATGAGTTTACTAGGGTGCGGGGTGAGTTGAGATGGGGTTATTGGGGTGCGGGGTGAAATGGGATGGGGTTGTTGGGGTGTGTGGTGAGCTGGGATGGGGTTATTGGGGTGACTGGGGTGAGATGGGATGCGGTTACTGGGGTGAGCTGGGATTGGTTGGTTCTGCACCGTTGGTCACTGTATGGTTTGTTTTCTCTAGGGTCTCTGGCATTGTGTCGCAGAGACTTCTCAACTGGGACCTCTTGGTTTCTACAAGGTGAGGTGAAATATTACTCTGTGAATTAGAGAGGGCATTGTACCCACAATCCCCTCAGCCTGGGCTCCTGATCATCATTGGACTATTTTGACACTAAGGTGGTGAATCGGAAACCGGACATTTCCCCTCAGCAGCTGGTGGGGGGTGGGTGGGGGCAGTGGTGGTTGTGGGGTTTGTGGCTCACAATGTCTGCACGTAGATCACAAGATGGATTTGAGTGAAGAAGGTGCCTTGGACTAGGCCGCAGCCTGTGTCGCTGGGGTGGAGCCGTTTGTATTTGGTTCGGGGGACAAAATAAAACTTATTAAAATTAAAACCTGCTGGGTTTTCCTGGAGGTTGGAGCAGGGAGGGGTAGTGGGGTGAGTTGGGGAGAGGTGGCAGGAGGTTGAGGGAGGGGAGGAGAGTGGGAGTTAGGGTGGAGGGTGGGGGAAGTGGGAAATTGGAGGGGGAGCTGACACTTCCTGCTGTCCACAGCTCAGTCCGGCAGTACAGGGATCCACTCGATCTTCTGTTGATTGAAGCGTGTTGTCTTTTCAGGTTTGCTGACTCTAACAGGCACCTTTGCCTTTTGCAGGGCTGTGTTCCAGCTGGGATCCGGTTGATGCCTCACACCGTCCTGACCTTTTTGTTCTTGGAGCAGTTGAGGATTCACTTTGGAGTCCTGGCACCCGCGTGAAGTTGGGAGTTAGTGATCACTGACCATTCATCATTGACTAATGATTCTCATGAAGGAACAAATTTTCTCTGCAATAAATGGAATTTGATGAAGTTTTTTCTCTCTGAGCCCCACATCCACTGGCCAAAGACACACGGGCCCCGTTCATTGATATCTTACTTGTGACCTTCAGCAACTGTCAACCCTCACTACAGTGTCAGGTTTCACTACTACTTCCACTGAGCAACCTGTAGAGACCCCAATATCCCTCATACAGGACTGGCCGCGCACCCCAATAATCCACCCCCCCCCCCCCCCAAAAAGGACTGGCCGTGCACCCCAACGTCCCCCATACAATATGGGAATATGGGCTGTGAATTCTGAAGGCCACAGTGAGAATCCGCTGAACAGGGGGAGGATTTCTGGCCAAAGAAGTGGGCGCGGAGGTGAAGATGACGGAAGAAGAGCTCAGCATCAGGCCGAGCTCGAAATGCATTGAGGTGGAGGGGTGAGGGGATGAAGCTGAGGACAGACTGTTCAGGGTTAAAGAGCATAAGGTCAAAGGGGACAGTGCAAACGCAGCAAAGGATGAGATCGGAAGAAGGGATGGGATCAGAGGAAAGTGAAGGTGAAGACGATCCTAACGGGTGTTGGTGACCAAGTTGGTAATGCCTGTGATTCTTGAGACCTGATAGGACGGGGAGAAAAAAGTTTTGTTAAATTTCCAGATGAGGTGAAGAAACAGGAACGGGTTTTAAAACAAATCTGTGGCTAAATCTTTATTTAACTACTGTTTAATTAATTTTTAGACTTTAGTTTACTTTTGGGCCTCAATAAAGGGAGCTGACCCACACTTTAGGGATAAGAAGTCAGAAATACTTTGCCAAAATGACTGGAGTTTCCCTTTTATTAAAATAAAAAACACACTGAAGTTTGTCCTTTACAGCTTGTTAGGACCAGGTGAGAAAGAGGTCTAGGGGTCCCCCTCAGCTTTCACCTGGTCTTACCGTAACGGGGTTTAATTTTAAACACATTATGTTTTTAGCTCCCCCTTGGTGAATCCTTCTTCACCGCTTTCCAATTATAAGGCAAAGAAACCAGCACAAACAGGTTTTCTTAGATTTAAAGAAGAAAAGTTGAAATTTATTAAACTTAAACTCTAATTCAGTTAATGTCTACGGATACACTCCGTGCCCCACACTAGCATGCATACGTGATACACATATACAAATAGAGACAGAAAAGAGAAGAAAAATAAAGTTGAAAAGTTTGAGACAATCTCTGAAGTGGGTTTTTTTTGTTACTGTGCTTCGAGCTCACTGTAGAATCCTTGATTGTAGGTAGATCTCGCTTTTCATTGGGGCCCAGTATTCTTCTTAAACCTTGTTCGCTTTAGGAGACTTTTCTCTCTTGGGGTTCATGTGTCTTCAGTGGATTCAGAGGCTTATGAGAAAGTGATGGGCGCAGACAGGAGAGAGATCTTCAGTCCAGGAGCAAACTGACTTTCTGCCCAAACTGTTTGTACAAATTCAAAAAACCCAGATTGCCCAGCAAGTTAATCATGTGACTAGCTGGTTTGACCATGTCCGTTTGTGTATTCGGCCATATTAGCAGTCAACCTGGAATGCGAGCTCCCCCCCCCCCCCCCCCCCACCTTCAACGTCTGGGGTTCAAAAGTCCATTGTGGGATGAATGTGTGAGGGAATGGTCCTTTGTCCTTCCAATCACCATCTGTTACTATGCAAATATCTTTTCCAGCCACGGCTGATCTGTTTAACAAGTCCTTTCTTCACTCCAGTAACAGTTTAAAATCAATGTTCATGACAGAATTAATGTGCCTCATTCTTGGCAGGTGGGGGCCTAGCATGATGAGTTTTGGAAGCCTGGGACCAGTATCTCTCTCATTCTTGACCTGGGTTTTATTTACCGTTCTTGAACTATTTCAGAAAGCGAAATGTCTTAAAGTTACAATGTGCATATTTAAAAAAAAAGTTATTTTAAACTGGTCACACTTGAATTCTTTTTATGGCTAAAAGCAAGCAGAAACTTTTAGTCTGAATACTTGAAGTGATTGAGTTCCTATAGCAACTGTTGCAACTCCAATCATTCATTTATAGATCCCAACATCCCTTTTAATCTCCCTTTCCCCCTCACTTCAAAAATAATTGGAATTCTCTCTCCTTTCCCTCATTTTCCATAAGTGCAAAAACCTGGAAAAGTTGCCTCGCCGGATGTTTCCTGCTTGCTCTTTCATTGCTCCCAGTGCCTTTCCAAAGAGATTTCCCCCCTCTCCTCTGCCTGGGGAGTAGGCCGTGCTTCCCTACTACAGTCGGCTTCTGATGGGGGAGTCTGGTGCACTGTGTGGCATGGAGCTGCCTTTCAGTTCTCTCCCCGTTCAGCATTCTGTACATCCAGGTGAGCGACTGTGTGGTTACCATGTTAAGAAGAAATATCTGGTGCTGTTAGCTGGTGACATACCTGTTAAAATGAGGGATTTAATGGTGCATTGAGGTATTTATTGCAGCGACCACTCTTTGAACTGTACTTGAGTGGGTGTCAAACCCTTTTGGGATGTCGTGAAGTTGTGAAAGGTTCCCTCGAAATGCAAGTTGTTGTGATTTTCCCCTCACAATTGGGTACCGCCACCATCCCCATCTTGTAATAGACCAGCACCTTCCTATTCTCTGAAGAGCTGGGTATGGTTCAGAGTCATACAGCTCACTGTTTTAAAAAAGAAATTCTCCTCATCTCGCCTCTGATCTTAAATCTGTGCCCTCTGGTTACTGACCCTTCTGCCACTAGAAGCAGTTTTTCCTTATTTACTCAATCAAAAGCATCCATGATTTTGAACACCCCTATCAAATCTCCTCTTAACCTCTCTGAGGAGAACAGCCCTCAGTTTTGCCAGTCTCACAACATAACTGCAGTCCCCTGTCCAGATGATCTGCTTGAGTGATTTAAATATTGGCCAGAACACTGGGGAGAACTCCCCTGCTCTTCTTTGAAATAGTGTCTTGGAATCTTTTACATTCTCCTGAGAGGGCAGACAATTCACTTGAGAGGTGGCAGCTCTGACAGTGCAGCACTCGCTCAGTACTGCACTGGGAGTGTCTCTAGGTATTGTGCTGGAGTGGGATTTGAACCCACAACCACCTGACTTGAAGGTGAGAAAAGTGTGGAAGAGGCCATTGTACTATTTCATAGATTTGACTAATTTGAACAGAACTGTTGTGGGGAAGAGAAATCCCATTAGTCAGGCAGATTAGGAATGCTCCTTTTAGGAATAGTGCAGGGCAATGTTCGTATTCGAGGGATATTACCATATGATTGGTTGGAACAACCGTGTTACATCCCTAATTTATAATTGCATCTAAAGATGAAAAATTAGTTCATTTCTGCTGGGGTGCACAATGTTGGTGTAAATTGAGATTAAATTTTGCAATAAAATCGCTGTTAAAATCCGAATGTCACTGCGTTTTGTGTTCTTACAGGAATAGTCATTGATCTCCTCGAGAGAAAGAGTGGTTTACAGTTCCAGGAGAACTGGCATTGTTGTATCTTTAAGTTAGTAAAAGGTGCCAAGGTGCTTTGTGGAAGTGTTACCAGAGAAAACAGATGCTGAAGTAAAAACACAGTGCTGGAAAAACTCAGCAGGTCTGGCAGCATCCGTGGAGAGAGAAGCAGAGTTAACGTTTCAGGTCTGTGACCTTTCATCAGAACTGCTAACACAGGTACCTCTGTAGGTCCTGTTCCCCAGTACTAACAACTTTTCGTAATGCTGGCTGGAAGTGAATATTTAATACATTTTCCAGCACAAGCATAAAAATAGATGGGTTAATGCTGGTATTTGAACTACCCTGTGTGCTGTCAGAATGAAAATTGCTAACTATCATATCTAAAGTAGATACAGAACTGTGCCCCCTTGCTGTACCAGGCTGGTGCCTCTCGAGGGGCAGGCTGCTGCGTCAGTGCCCCATACATAATGTAACAGAGCCTGGAGTCTCTCAAGGCTGGGTTATCGTTCAGATCAGAATTTAACTACGCACTCAATCTTTAAAAAAAGCGTATGGCACTGAGTGATGCTGCTTAAAACCTTGCTGCATTAAACAGGCACCAGGGCAAATCCATTCTCAGAGAAAAGATCAAAGCAAGTGGCTGTCTGGTGGAGGAATGCAGTCTGTGTACTGCAGACAATCGGAGACATCGGTCAGGGAGGGAGAGCTCGGTTCGCGAATCATTGACAGTGTTATCTGCTTTACTCAGCTCCCAGGGCACCTAGTTTAAACGCTGGTGTCAGTCATCAGGGAGCCTGCAGGAAAGCTTCTATTCTGGACCACTCGTTTAACTGCTTCATTTATTTAAAGCCACGCTGCTCAAATCTCTGCAAGTGGAGGTACAATTGGGGGTTGGAAGTGAGTCATTACCTGCAGGGCGATACTGAGGTGGGTCAGAGACCTGTCCTAAGGAGGGAGAGTCAGCTAAGCATTAGCCCGTGGGTCCTGGATTGTGACCTCCGCCAATGTCCACGTTTCCAACGAGACTCCCTCAGGAGGTGGAGCCAGCAGCTGATTTTCCTCAGTTCTGAGTCTGGGAACATCGAGATCAGCTGGGCACAATGATCGAAGCTGGGATCTTCCTGCTTCATGTGACTCAGTGCCACACAACAACTTGCATTTTCATGGTGCCTTTAACATACTTAAAAATACCCCAAGGTGTTTCACAGGAGCAAATATTTGACACTGAGCCACAGATGATACCAGGGCAGGTGGCCAGAAGTTTGCTCAAAGGTTTCAAGGAGCGTCTTAAAGGAGGAGAGAGGGCGGGAGGGTTAGGAAGCGTATTCTGGAGCTCGGGGCCCAGGCAGCTGAAGGCATATCTGCCAATGGGGGAGCGATGAAAATCACCAATGTGCAAGAGGCCAGAATTGGTGGAGTGCAGGGACCTTGGAGGGCTTAGGCCAGAGGAGGTTACAGAGGTAGGGAGGGGCGAGGCAAAGGAGAGATTTGAAAGCAAGGATGAGAGTTGGTGCATTCACCTAATAGTATCGGGGGTCCAATCAGGTTTGACTTTTTAACTACTTGTTAGTAATTCCCACAGACTTGGGGTAGAACTTAAGATAGTCCTGGTTGGTCATATAGAATCATGAAATGGTTACAGCATAGAAGGAGGCCATTCAGCCAGTCATGACTGTGCCAGCTCTCTGCAAAAGCAACTCACCTAGTCCCACTCTGCCTTTCCCCCATAACCCTCCAAATTTTTTCTCTTCAGATAATTATCCAGTTCCCTTCTGAAAGCCTGGATTGAATCTGCCTCCACCACACTCTGTCATTGCATTCCAGATCCTAACCACTCGCTGCGTAAAAACGTTTTTCCCCTTCTCGCCTTTGGTTCTTTTGCCAATCACCTTAAATCAGTGTCCTCTGGTTCTGGATCTTTCCACCAATCGGAATTGGAACACTTTCTCCCTATCAACACTGTCCAGACCCCTCATGATTTTGAACACCTCGATCAAATCTCCTCTTAATCTCTTCTCTAAGGAAAACAGACCCAGCTTCTCCAAACTATCCACGTAACTGAAATTCCTCATCCCTGGAACCATTCTCGTGAATCTTTTCTGCATTGTGTTACGACCAGGTGCGAAAGAGGTCTAGGGTTCCTTCTCAGCCTTCACCTGGTCTTTTTCTAACAGGGTTTAATTTTAAACACTTTTTTTTTAGCTCCCCCTTGGTGAATCCTTGTTCACCGCTTTCCAATTAGAAGGCAAAGAAACCAGCACAAACAGGCTTTCTTAGATTTAAAGAAGCAAAGTTGCAATTTATTAAACTTAAACTCTAATTCGGTCGATGCCTACGGATACACAACGTGCCTACGCTAGCATACATACGTGATACACACATGCAAATAGAGACAGAAAAGAGCAGAAGAAAAATAAAGTGGAAAAGTTTGAGGCAATATCTGAAGAATTTTTGTTACATTTCTTTGAGCTCACGGTAGAGTCCTTGATTTTGGTAGATCTTGCTTTTCTTTGGGGCCCAGTATTCTTCTTAAACCTGTTCACTGTAGGAGACTTTTCTCTCTTCAGTGGATTCAGAGGCTTGTGGGAAAGAGATGGGAGCAGACAGGAGAGATCTTCTCAGTCCAGGAGTAAACAGCTTTCTTCCCAAACTGTACAAATTCAAAAATCTCAGGTTGCCCAGCAGGTTAGTCATGTGACTAGCTGGTTTGACCATGTCCGTTTGTGTATTTGGCCATCTTAGCAGTTACCCTGGAATGCGAGCTCCCCCCCACCCACCCACCCCACCTTCAATGTCTGGTGATGAAAATTCCATTGTGGGTTGAATGTCAGGGATTGGCTGCTTTGTTCTTCCAAACACTGTCTGTTAATATGCAAATGTCTTTTTCCAGCCAAGGTCTGGCAGCCCTTGTAACAGGCCTTCTCTTCTTCCAAGCAACAATTTGAAATTTAATGTCCATGTGGCAAAATTAATATGCCTCATTCCTGGCAGGTGGGGGCCTGCATGACACTCTCTCCAAAGCCTTAACATCCTTCCTGACCTGTGGTGCCCAGAACTGGACATAATACTCCAGTTGAGGCCGAACCAGTGTTTTATAAATATTCACCATAACGTCCCTGCTTTCGTACTCTAAGCCTCTACTGACTCCCTTCCTAACAGCACTGTGGCTGTACCTACCACACATGGATTGCAGTGGTTCAAGAAGGCAGCTCACCACCACCTTCTCAAGGGCAATTAAGGATGGGCAATAAATGCTGGCCTGGCCAGGCCCAGATTTTATTATTTTTAAAAAAGCTGTTTGCCCTCAGAGAGCCAAGTGCAAACTTTTGTTAAAAATTTCTCTCTCGCTTAAAATGGTTATTTTATTTTGAATTTCAGAGCAGTGCTGCTAGCTGCCCCACTGAAGGAGATGGTTCAGCTGTGTGCAGAAGGAATTCCCAGCACACGGTCTTGGATCCTCTGCTCTCAGGGCTAAGCTCAATCTGACATGACACTTCTCAAACCTGCTCCTAGTTTTCGAGGCCTAATTTTCTCTTAATGATAACATAAGTTAATCACTTTTACCTGGAGTCATAGAAACATAGAAACACAGAAAATAGGAGCAGGAGTAGGGCATTCAGCCCTTAGAGCCTGCTCCGCCATTCATTATGATTATGGCTGATCATCCAACTCAGTAACCTGTTCCCGCTTTCTCCCCATACTCTTTGATCCCTTTCGCCCTGAGAGCTATATCTAACTCCTTCTTGAAAACATACAATGTTTTGGCCTCAACTGCTTTCTGTGGTAGCGAATTCCACAGGCTCACCACTCTCTGGGTGAAGAAATTTCTCCTCATCTCAGTGCTGAAAGGTTTACCCCATATCCTTAGACTATGACCCCTGGTTCTGGACTCCCCCACCATCGGGAACATCCTTCCTGCATCGACTCTGTCAAGTCCTGTTAGAATTTTATGGGTTTCTATGAGATCCCCCCTCACTCTTCTGAACTCCAGCAAATATAATCCTAACCGACTCAATTTCTCCTCATACAGTCAGTCCCACTGTCCCAGGAATCAGTCTGGTAAACCTTCGCTGCGCTCCCTGTATAGCAAGAACATCCTTCCTCAGATGAGACCAAAACTGCACACAATATTTAAGGTGTGACCTCACCAAGGCCCTGTATAATTGCAGCAAGACATCCCTGCTCCTGTACTCGAATCCTCTCGCTATGAAGGCCAACATACCATTTGCCTTTATTACCGTCTGTTGCACCTGCATGCTTACCTTCAGCGATTGGTGTACGAGACACACAGGTCTCGCTGCATATTCCCCTCTCTCTGTTTATAGCCGTTCAGATAATAATCTGCCTTCCTGTTTTTGCTACCAAAGTGGATAACCTCACATTTATCCACATTATACTGCATCTGCCATGCATTAGCCCACTCACTTAACTTGTCCAAATCACCCTGAAGCCTCTCAGCATCTTCCTCACAACTCACCCTCCCACCCAGTTTTGTGTCATCTGCAAATTTGGAGATATTATTTTTAGTTCCCTCATCTAAATCATTAATATATATTGTGAATAGCTGGGGTCCTAGCACCGATCCCTGCGGTACCCCACTAGTCACTGCCTGCCATTCGGAAAAAGACCCATTTATCCCCACTCTTTGTTTTCTGTCTGCCAACCAATTTTCTATCCATCGCAATACACTACCCCCAATCCCATGTGCTTTAATTTTACATTCTAATCTCTTATGTGGGACTTTGTTGAAAGCCTTCTGAAAGTCCAAATAAACCACATCCACTGGCTCCCCCTCATCAACTCTACTAGTTACATCCTCAAAGAATTCTAGTAGATTTGTCAAGCATGATTTCCCTTTTGTAAATCCATGCTGACTCTGTCCGATTCTACCACTGTTCTCTAAGTACTTTGCCATCAAATCTTTGATAATGGACTCTAGAATTTTCCCCACTACCGACATCAGGCTGACTGGTCTATAATTCCCTGCTTTCTCTCTACCTCCCTTTTTAAATAGTGGGGTTACATTAGCTACCCTCCAATCTGTAGGAACTGTTCCAGAGTCTATAGAATCTTGGAAGATGACCACCAATGCATCCACTATTTCTAGGGCCACTTACTTAAGTACTCTGGGATGCATACCATCAGGCCCTGGGGATTTATCGGCCTTCAATCCCATCAATTTCTCTACTAATACTGATTTCCTTCAGTTCCTCTCTCTCACTAAGCCTTGTGTTCCCCAACATTCCTGGTATGATATTTGTGTCCTCCTTCGTGAAGACAGAACCAAAGTATGCATTTAGTTGGTCAGCCATTTCTTTATTCCCCATAATAAATTCCCCTGTTTCTGACTGTAAGGGACCTACATTTGTCTTCACCAAACTTTTTCTCTTCACATACCTATAGAAACTTTTACAGTCAGTTTTTATGTTTCCCCGCAAGCTTGCTCTCGTACTCTATTTTCCCCTTCTTAATCAATCCCTTGGTCCTCTTTTGCTGAATTCTAAACTGCTCCCAATCCTCAGGTCTGTTGTTTTTTCTGGCAGATTTATATGCCTCTTCCTTGGATCTAATGCTATCTCTAATTGCCCTTGTAAGCCATGTTTGGCTACCTTCCCCGTTTTACTTTTGCGCCAGACAGGGATAAACAATTGTTGCAGTTCATCCATGCGCTCTTTAAATGTTTGCCATTGCCTATCCACCGTCATCCCTTTAAGTAACGTTTCCCAATCTGTCATAGTCAACTCACGCCTCATATCTTCGTAGTTTCCTTTACTAAGATTCAGGACCCTAGTCTCAGAATCAACTACGTCACTCTCCATCTTGATAAAGAATTCTACCATATTATGGTCGCTCCTCCCCAAGGGGTCTTGCACCACTAGATTGTCAATTATTCCTCTCTCATTACACAATACTCAGTCTAGGATGGCCGGTTCTCTCGTTGGCTTCTCAACGTAATTGTCCAGAAAACCATCCCGTATACACTCCAAGAATTCCTCCTCTACGGTATCGTGACTAATTTGATTTGCCCAATCTATATGCAGATTAAAGTCACCCATAATTACAGATGTTCCTTTATCGCATGCGTCTCTAATTTCCTGTTTAATGCCATTCCCAACATCACCACTACAGTTTGGGGGTCTATATACAACCTCCACTAATGTTTTTTACCCCTTAGTGTTTCTCAGCTCTACCCATACAGATTCCACATCATCAGAGCTAATATCTTTCCTCACTATTGCGTTACTTTCCTCTTTAACCAGCAATGCAACTCCACCACCTTTTGCTTTTTGTCCGTCCTTCCTAAATACTGAATATCCCTGGATGTTCATTTCCCATCCCTGGTCACCTTGCAGCCATGTCTCCGTAATCCCAACTATATCATACCCATTTACATCTATTTGCATGATTAATTCATCCAATTTATTGCGAATGCTCCGTGCGTTAAGGCACAAAGCCTCAAGGCTTGTCTTTTTAACATTACTTGTCCCCTTCCCACTATTTTTCACTGTGGCCCTGTTTGATTCTGGCCTTTGATTTCTCTGCCTATCACTTTTCTTATTCCCGTTACTGTCTTTTGTTCTTGTCTTTGATTCCCCCCCTGCTCTGACTCCTTGCAAAGGTTCCCATCCCCCTGCCATTTTATTTTAAACCCTCCCCAACCACTGTAGAGTCATACAGCACAGAAACAGGCCCTTCGGCCCATCGTGTCCATGCCCACCATCTAGCACCTAACTATTCTAATCCCATTTTCCATCACTTGGCCCGTAGTCTTGTATGCTATGGCATTTCAAGTGCTCATAGGGAAGATCTGTTTCTACTTAGAGGTATTTCAGAGCAGTACTGGCATTCCTTATTTCTGCTTCCCTCCCAGCCATCATCTTAAAGTAAAAGCATCCATCTCAGAGGTGAGTTACCATGGCGCCAGGCCATGGGGCCAACTAGGGAATACATAACATTGCATGTCCCACTGTCATAAATCATGGCAGGTTCAGCAAGCTGCCTACATGTCTCCAGTGTTGGTTCTCTCACACTCCTGCTCCAGGCCCATCTCAAATGCCCTCCATTACCTTCCCAATAAATTACGGGGGCCTGGCACTAACTTGGCAATCACTTGACCTTAGGGTTGCCCTGGAGTCTCCAGCAATTAATGATTAATCTCTGGGATACTGCTCCGAGCAAAAACCCAGAAGGGAAATGGTAGGGGCACTAAAAAGGATGATGTGTTTTCTTTCAATTCCTTTGAATGTTTCTAATTGTTAGTTCTAAAAAATATTGGAGATGGGGAACAGGGTGTTTTACTGGGTGGAGGGGGCAATGTTAGAGGTGGGAGGTCATGCAATGAAATTTACAGGGTTACGTCTAACCAGGGTTGGTAACCCTAACTGACAGGTAGAGTCTCAGTGTTACCTTCCTGTCCCTGGTATGGGTGCTTTGTTATGGGGAAAATCATGCTGTCTGTACAGTGGGTTTGGGAAAGCTCCTTGTGAACAGGGATTTGTATTTATTTCTTATTGCGCTGAAGCAAAGAGCTAAAAAGGGAATGAGAAGAAAACTCCTCAGGCAGGGGTGCTTCTTTTACCACTGGAAGTTAAATTTGTGTGTGATAAATGGCGTGGCATTTCAAGTTTTAAAAGATTAATTCTTCAACAATCCTTGTTTAGTTTGACAGCACCATGGAACAGCCACTTTCAAGGGAAATTCCGTTCTATTGATGTCGTCACATTGATGCTGCTTTCATTGACCTTGCGAGAGAGATCGACTGAGAGACACCACTCAGTGTACAGATATCTCCCTGAGAGAGAGGGGACTGAGAGACACCGGTCAGTGTACAGATATCTCCCTGAGAGAGAGGGGACTGAGAGACACCGGTCAGTGTACAGATATCTCCCTGAGAGAGAGGGGACTGAGAGACACCAGTCAGTGTACAGATATCTCCCTGAGAGAGAGGGGACTGAGAGACACCGGTCAGTGTACAGATATCTCCCTGAGAGAGAGGGGACTGAGAGACACCAGTCAGTGTACAGATATCTCCCTGAGAGAGAGGGGACTGAGAGACACCGGTCAGTGTACAGATATCACCCTGAGAGAGAGGGGACTGAGAGACACCAGTCAGTGTACAGATATCTCCCTGAGAGAGAGATCGACTGAGAGACACCAGTCAGTGTACCGATATCACCCTGAGAGAGAGGGGACTGAGAGACACCAGTCAGTGTACAGATATCACCCTGAGAGAGAGGGGACTGAGAGACACCGGTCAGTGTACAGATATCACCCTGAGAGAGAGGGGACTGAGAGACACCAGTCAGTGTACAGATATCACCCTGAGAGAGAGGGGACTGAGAGACACCAGTCAGTGTACAGATATCTCCCTGAGAGAGAGATCGACTGAGAGACACCGGTCAGTGTACAGATATCACCCTGAGAGAGAGGGGACTGAGAGACACCAGTCAGTGTACAGATATCACCCTGAGAGAGAGGGGACTGAGAGACACCGGTCAGTGTACAGATATCACCCTGAGAGAGAGGGGACTGAGAGACACCAGTCAGTGTACAGATATCACCCTGAGAGAGAGGGGACTGAGAGACACCAGTCAGTGTACAGATATCACCCTGAGAGAGAGGGGACTGAGAGACACCTGTCAGTGTACAGATATCACCCTGAGAGAGAGGGGACTGAGAGACACCAGTCAGTGTACAGATATCACCCTGAGAGAGAGGGGACTGAGAGACACCAGTCAGTGTACAGATATCACCCTGAGAGAGAGGGGACTGAGAGACACCAGTCAGTGTACAGATATCACCCTGAGAGAGAGGGGACTGAGAGACACCAGTCAGTGTACAGATATCACCCTGAGAGAGAGGGGACTGAGAGACACCGGTCAGTGTACAGATATCACCCTGAGAGAGAGGGGACTGAGAGACACCGGTCAGTGTACAGATATCACCCTGAGAGAGAGGGGCTGAGAGACACTGGTCAGTGTACAGATATCACCCTGAGAGAGAGGGGACTGAGAGACACCGGTCAGTGTACAGATATCACCCTGAGAGAGAGGGGACTGAGAGACACCGGTCAGTGTACAGATATCTCCCTGAGAGAGAGGGGACTGAGAGACACCGGTCAGTGTACAGATATCACCCTGAGAGAGAGGGGACTGAGAGACACCGGTCAGTGTACAGATATCACCCTGAGAGAGAGGGGACTGAGAGACACCGGTCAGTGTACAGATATCACCCTGAGAGAGAGGGGACTGAGAGACACCGGTCAGTGTACAGATATCTCCCTGAGAGAGAGGGGACTGAGAGACACCGGTCAGTGTACAGATATCTCCCTGAGAGAGAGGGACTGAGAGACACCGGTCAGTGTACAGATATCTCCCTGAGAGAGAGGGGACTGAGAGACACCACTCAGTGTACAGATATCTCCCTGAGAGAGAGGGGTCTGAGAGACACCGGTCAGTGTACAGATATCTCCCTGAGAGAGAGGGGACTGAGAGACACCACTCAGTGTACAGATATCTCCCTGAGAGAGAGGGGACTGAGAGACACCACTCAGTGTACAGATATCTCCCTGAGAGAGAGGGGACTGAGAGACACCACTCAGTGTACAGATATCTCCCTGAGAGAGAGGGGACTGAGAGACACCAGTCAGTGTACATATATCTCCCTGAGAGAGAGGGGACTGAGAGACTCCAGTCAGTGTACAGATATCTCCCTGAGAGAGAGGGGACTGAGAGACACCACTCAGTGTACAGATATCTCCCTGAGAGAGATCGACTGAGAGACACCACTCAGTGTACAGATATCTCCCTGAGAGAGAGATCGACTGAGAGACACCAGTCAGTGTACAGATATCTCCCTGAGAGAGAGGGGACTGAGAGACACCAGTCAGTGTACAGATATCTCCCTGAGAGAGAGGGGACTGAGAGACACCAGTCAGTGTACAGATATCTCCCTGAGAGAGAGATCGACTGAGAGACACCAGTCAGTGTACAGATATCTCCCTGAGAGAGAGGGGACTGAGAGACACCAGTCAGTGTACAGATATCTCCCTGAGAGAGAGATCGACTGAGAGACACCAGTCAGTGTACAGATATCTCCCTGAGAGAGGGGACTGAGAGACACCAGTCACTATACAGATATCTCCCTGAGAGAGAGGGGACTGAGAGACACCGGTCAGTGTACAGATATCTCCCTGAGAGAGAGGGGACTGAGAGACATCGGTCAGTGTACAGATATCTCCCTGAGAGAGAGGGGACTGAGAGACACCAGTCAGTGTACAGATATCACCCTGAGAGAGAGGGGACTGAGAGACACCGGTCAGTGTACAGATATCTCCCTGAGAGAGAGGGGACTGAGAGACACCGGTCAGTGTACAGATATCTCCCTGAGAGAGATCGACTGAGAGACACCGGTCAGTGTACAGATATCTCCCTGAGAGAGAGGGGACTGAGAGACACCGGTCAGTGTACAGATATCTCCCTGAGAGAGAGGGGACTGAGAGACACCGGTCAGTGTACAGATATCTCCCTGAGAGAGAGGGGACTGAGAGACACCGGTCAGTGTACAGATATCTCCCTGAGAGAGAGGGGACTGAGAGACACCGGTCAGTGTACAGATATCTCCCTGAGAGAGAGGGGACTGAGAGACACCGGTCAGTGTACAGATATCTCCCTGAGAGAGAGGGGACTGAGAGACACCGGTCAGTGTACAGATATCTCCCTGAGAGAGAGGGGACTGAGAGACACCGGTCAGTGTACAGATATCTCCCTGAGAGAGAGGGGACTGAGAGACACCGGTCAGTGTACAGATATCTCCCTGAGAGAGAGGGGACTGAGAGACACCGGTCAGTGTACAGATATCTCCCTGAGAGAGAGGGGACTGAGAGACACCGGTCAGTGTACAGATATCTCCCTGAGAGAGAGGGGACTGAGAGACACCAGTCAGTGTACAGATATCCCCCTGAGAGAGAGGGGACTGAGACACCAGTCAGTGTACAGATATCTCCGAGAGAGAGGGGACTGAGAGACACCGGTCAGTGTACAGATATCTCCCTGAGAGAGAGGGGACTGAGAGACACCAGTCAGTGTACAGATATCTCCCTGAGAGAGAGGGGACTGAGAGACACCGGTCAGTGTACAGATATCTCCCTGAGAGAGAGGGGACTGACTGAGAGACACCAGTCAGTGTACAGACATCTCCCTGAGAGAGAGGGGACTGAGAGACACCAGTCAGTGTACAGATATCTCCCTGAGAGAGAGGGACTGAGAGACACCAGTCAGTGTACAGATATCACCCTGAGAGAGAGGGGACTGAGAGACACCAGTCAGTGTACAGATATCTCCCTGAGAGAGAGGGGACTGAGAGACACCGGTCAGTGTACAGATATCTCCCTGAGAGAGAGGGGACTGAGAGACACCAGTCAGTGTACAGATATCTCCCTGAGAGAGAGGGGACTGAGAGACACCGGTCAATGTACAGATATCTCCCTGAGAGAGAGGGGACTGACTGAGAGACACCAGTCAGTGTACAGACATCTCCCTGAGAGAGAGGGGACTGAGAGACACCAGTCAGTGTACAGATATCTCCCTGAGAGAGAGGGACTGAGAGACACCAGTCAGTGTACAGATATCACCCTGAGAGAGAGGGGACTGAGAGACACCAGTCAGTGTACAGATATCTCCCTGAGAGAGAGGGACTGAGAGACACCAGTCAGTGTGCAGATATCTCCCTTAGAGAGAGGGGACTGAGAGGCACCATTCAGTGTACAGATATCTCCCTTAGAGAGAGGGGACTGAGAGACACCAGTCAGTGTACAGATATCTCCCTGAGAGAAAGGGGACTGAGAGACACCTGTCAATGTACAGATATCTCCCTGAGAGAGAGGGGACTGAGCGACACCAGTCAGTGTACAGATATCTCCCTGAGAGAGAGGGGACTGAGAGACACCTGTCAATGTACAGATATCTCCCTGAGAGAGAGGGGACTGAGAGACACCTGTCAATGTACAGATATCTCCCTGAGAGAGAGGGGACTGAGCGACACCGGTCAGTGTACAGATATCTCCCTGAGAGAGAGGAGACTGAGAGATATCAGTCAGTGTACAGATATCTCCCTGAGAGAGAGGGGGGTGAGAGACAGCAGTCAGTGTACAGATATCTCCCTGAGAGAGAAGGGGGTGAGAGACAGCAGTCAGTGTACAGATATCTCCCTGAGAGACAGGGGTCTGAGAGACACCAGTCAGTGTACAGATATCTTCCTGAGAGAGAGGGTTCTGAGAGACACAAATCAGTGTACAGTTATCACCCTGAAAGAGAGGGGGCTGAGAGACACCAGTCAGTGTACAGATATCACCCTGAGAGAGAGGGGACTGAGAGACACCAGTCAGTGTACAGATATCACCCTGAGAGAGAGGGACTGAGAGACACCAGTCAGTGTACAGATATCACCCTGAGAGAGAGGGGACTGAGAGACACCGGTCAGTGTACAGATATCACCCTGAGAGAGAGGGGACTGAGCGACACCGGTCAGTGTACAGATATCTCCCTGAGAGAGAGGAGACTGAGAGATATCAGTCAGTGTACAGATATCTCCCTGAGAGAGAGGGGGGTGAGAGACAGCAGTCAGTGTACAGATATCTCCCTGAGAGAGAAGGGGGTGAGAGACAGCAGTCAGTGTACAGATATCTCCCTGAGAGACAGGGGTCTGAGAGACACCAGTCAGTGTACAGATATCTCCCTGAGAGAGAGGGGACTGAGTGACACCAGTCAGTGTACAGATATCACCCTGAAAGAGAGGGGGCTGAGAGACACCAGTCAGTGTACAGATATCACCCTGAGAGAGAGGGACTGAGAGACACCAGTCAGTGTACAGATATCACCCTGAGAGAGAGGGGACTGAGAGACACCAGTCAGTGTACAGATATCACCCTGAGAGAGAGGGGACTGAGAGACTCCAGTCAGTGTACAGATATCTCCCTGAGAGAGAGGGGACTGAGAGACACCAGTCAGTGCACAGATATCTCCCTGAGAGAGAGGGGGCTGAGAGACACCAGTCAGTGTACAGATATCACCCTGAGAGAGAGGGACTGAGAGACACCAGTCAGTGTACAGATATCACCCTGAGAGAGAGGGGACTGAGAGACTCCAGTCAGTGTACAGATATCACCCTGAGAGAGAGGGGACTGAGAGGCACCTGTCAGTGTACAGGTACGTCAATAATAATGTTTAAGATTATGAGTTGTATCTGTACATTAACACATGTCCCAGAAATTGAACGGTGAGATTAATGTGAAAAATGTGTCTCTGAATCACCTGGAGGTTATGAATAGGAAATTATTTTGCTTTTTTAACTAAATCATGAAAATTAACCCAGAGGGCATTCGAAATGCAAGATCCACTCAAACAGTTCCACACTATTAAGAGGAATTGTTTGTTGAAGAGTTTAATTCCATGAGATTTAATGTGCTCTTTAAAAACAGTGATGTAATCAGTCAGATGTGGGAATAAAATGATATTTAAAAAGCAAATTTCACCATTAAGCAGCCAGTCAGTTTTCTGCAAGGAGAGGCTGTGCTGTGATAATCTGGGGCATGTTGAATGACCTCACAACTGAGCTGGGATTGTTCTGATTAAAACTTCAAGCCACGTTTTTGATTTTCAATTGAGAAACTAGCGATGAGGCCGGGCCTAAAATACAGCCAGCCTTCTGGATTGTACAAAGGAGGAGAGACGATCTGATGAATCGAAAGGTCCTGGTGACACCAAGAGTGTGTTTTAAAAGCCTGTTGATTGCAGGAGAAATGGGGAATTGAAAAGACCAAAAATGGTCATTTCTCAGTGAGATGTTCTGCTCACTGAGGCACTGGGTGTCAACGTGAGGGAATGGAATGCTTTGTCACGGAGGAACAGAACAGCTCCTGGTACGGAGTGTGGAGAGCACTTTGCTGAGAAGGTGAATGAATTTCCATCCTTTAATGGATTGTGAGGACCGTTTTCGAGTGAGTGTTTTACTGGATTAATGATCCAGCGACCGGGACTAATGATCCAGATACTGGAACTAATGATCCAGATTCTGGGATTAATGATTCAGAGACTGGGACTAATGATCCAGAGACTGGGATTAATGATCCAGAGACTGGGACTAATGATCCAGAGACTGGGACTAATTATCCAGATTCTGGGATTAATGATTCAGAGACTGGGACTAATGATCCAGAGACTGGGATTAATGATCCAGAGACTGGGAACAATGATCCAGATACTGGAACTAATGATCCAGATTCTGGGATTAATGATTCAGAGACTGGGACTAATGATCCAGAGACTGGGACTAATGATCCAGAGACTGGGACTAATTATCCAGATTCTGGGATTAATGATTCAGAGACTGGGACTAATGATCCAGAGACTGGGATTAATGATCCAGAGACTGGGAACAATGATCCAGAGACTGGGACTAATGATCCAGAGACTGGGACTAATGATCCAGAGACTGGGACCAATGATCCAGAGACTGGGACTAATGATTAAGAGACTGGGACTAATGATCCAGAGACTGGGACCAATGATCCAGAGACTGGGATTAATGATCCAGAGACTGGGAACAATGATCCAGAGACTGGGAACAATGATCCAGAGACTGGGACTAATGATCCAGAGACTGGGACTAATGATCCAGAGACTGGGATTAATGATCCAGAGACTGGGAACAATGATCCAGAGACTGGGACTAATGATCCAGAGACTGGGACTAATGATCCAGAGACTGGGACCAATGATCCAGAGACTGGGACTAATGATTAAGAGACTGGGACTAATGATCCAGATACTGGGACTAATGATTAAGAGACTGGGATTAATGATCCAGAGACTGGGAACAATGATCCAGAGACTGGGACTAATGATCCAGAGACTGGGACTAATGATCCAGAGACTGGGACCAATGATCCAGAGACTGGGACTAATGATTAAGAGACTGGGACTAATGATCCAGATACTGGGACTAATGATTAAGAGACTGGGACTAATGATCCAGAGACTGGGACTAATGATCCAGAGACTGGGACCAATGATCCAGAGACTGGGACTAATGATCCAGAGACTGGGAGTAATGATTAAGAGACTGGGACTAATGATCCAGATACTGGGACTAATGATTAAGAGACTGGAACTAATGATCCAGATACTGGGACCAATGATCCAGAGACTGGGACTAATGATCCAGAGACTGGGACTAATGATCCAGATACTGGGACTAATGATTAAGAGACTGGGACTAATGATCCAGATACTGGGACTAATGATTAAGAGACTGGGACTAATGATCCAGAGACTGGGACTAATGATTAAGAGACTGGGACTAATGATCCAGATACTGGGACTAATGATGAAGAGACTGGGACTAATGATCCAGAGACTGGGACTAATGATCCAGAGACTGGGACCAATGATCCAGAGACTGGGACTAATGATCCAGATACTGGGACTAATGATTAAGAGACTGGGACTAATGATCCAGAGAATGGGACTAATGATCCAGATACTGGGACTAATGATTAAGAGACTGGGACTAATGATCCAGATACTGGGACTAATGATTAAGAGACTGGGACTAATGATTAAGAGACTGGGACTAATGATACAGATACTGGGACTAATGATTAAGAGACTGGGACTAATGATCCAGAGACTGGGACTAATGATCCAGAGACTGGGACCAATGATCCAGAGACTGGGACTAATGATCCAGATACTGGGACTAATGATTAAGAGACTGGGACTAATGATCCAGAGACTGGGACTAATGATCCAGAGACTGGGACTAATGATCCAGAGACTGGGAGTAATGATTAAGAGACTGGGACTAATGATCCAGATACTGGGACCAATGATCCAGAGACTGGGACTAATGATCCAGAGACTGGGACTAATGATCCAGAGACTGGGACTAATGATCCAGAGACTGGGACCAATGATCCAGAGACTGGGACTAATGATCCAGAGACTGGGACCAATGATCCAGAGACTGGGACCAATGATCCAGAGACTGGGACTAATGATCCAGAGACTCGGACTAATGATCCAGAGACTGGGACCAATGATCCAGAGACTGGGACTAATGATCCAGATACTGGGACTAATGATTAAGAGACTGGGACTAATGATCCAGATACTGGGACTAATGATTAAGAGACTGGGACTAATGATCCAGATACTGGGAGTAATGATCCAGTGACTGGGACTAATGATTAAGAGACTGGGACTAATGATTAAGAGACTGGGACTAATGATCCAGATACTGGGACCAAGATTAAGAGACTGGGACTAATGATTAAGAGACTGGGACTAATGATCCAGATACTGGGACTAATGATTAAGAGACTGGGACTAATGATCCAGATACTGGGACTAATGATTAAGAGACTGGGACTAATGATCCAGATACTGGGACTAATGATTAAGAGACTGGGACTAATGATCCAGATACTGGGACTAATGATCCAGTGACTGGGACTAATGATTAAGAGACTGGGACTAATGATTAAGAGACTGGGACTAATGATCCAGATACTGGGACCAAGATTAAGAGACTGGGACTAATGATTAAGAGACTGGGACTAATGATTAAGAGACTGGGACTAATGATCCAGATACTGGGACTAATGATTAAGAGACTGGGACTAATGATCCAGAGACTGGGACTAATGATTAAGAGACTGGGACTAATGATCCAGATACTGGGACTAATGATCCAGAGACTGGGACTAATGATCCAGAGACTGGGACCAATGATCCAGAGACTGGGACTAATGATCCAGAGACTGGGACTAATGATCAAGAGACTGGGACTAATGATTAAGAGACTGGGACTCATGATCCAGATACTGGGACTAATGATTAAGAGACTGGGACTAATGATCCAGATACTGGGACTAATGATCCAGAGACTGGGACTAATGATTAAGAGACTGGGACTAATGATTAAGAGACTGGGACTAATGATCCAGATACTGGGACCAAGATTAAGAGACTGGGACTAATGATTAAGAGACTGGGACTAATGATTCAGAGACTGGGACTAATGATCCAGAGACTGGGACTAATGATTAAGAGACTGGGACTAATGATTAAGAGACTGGGACTAATGATCCAGATACTGGGACTAATGATTAAGAGACTGGGACTAATGATCCAGATACTGGGACTAATGATTAAGAGACTGGGACTAATGATCCAGATACTGGGACCAATGATCCAGAGACTGGGACTAATGATCCAGAGACTGGGACTAATGATTAAGAGACTGGGACTAATGATTAAGAGACTGGGACTAATGATCCAGATACTGGGACTAATGATCCAGATACTGGGACTAATGATTAAGAGACTGGGACTAATGATCCAGATACTGGGACCAATGATCCAGAGACTGGGACTAATGATCCAGAGACTGGGACTAATGATTAAGAGACTGGGACTAATGATTAAGAGACTGGGACTAATGATCCAGATACTGGGACTAATGATCCAGATACCGGGACTAATGATTAAGAGACTGGGACTAATGATCCAGAGACTGGGACTAATGATTAAGAGACTGGGACTAATGATCCAGATACTGGGACGAATGATTCAGAGACTGGGACTAATGATCCAGAGACTGGGACTAATGATTAAGAGACTGGGACTAATGATCCAGAGACTGTGACTAATGATTAAGAGACTGGGACTAATGATCCAGATACTGGGACCAATGATCCAGAGACTGGGACTAATGATCCAGAGACTGTGACTAATGATCCAGATACTGGCACTAATGATTAAGAGACTGGGACTAATGATCCAGAGACTGTGACTAATGATTAAGAGACTGGGACTAATGATCCAGATACTGGGACCAATGATCCAGAGACTGGGACTAATGATCCAGAGACTGTGACTAATGATTAAGAGACTGGGACTAATGATCAAGAGACTGGGACTAATGATTAAGAGACTGGGACTAATGATCCAGAGATTGGGACTAATGATCCAGAGACTGGGACCAATGATCCAGAGACTGGGACTAATGATCCAGAGACTGGGACTAATGATTAAGAGACTGGGACTAATGATCCAGATACTGGGACTAATGATCCAGATACTGGGACTAATTATTAAGAGACTGGGACTAATGATCCAGATACTGGGACTAATGATTAAGAGACTGGGACTAATGATCCAGATACTGGGACTAATGATCCAGATACTGGGACTAATTATTAAGAGACTGGGACTAATGATCCAGATACCAGGACTAATGATCCAGATACCGGGACTAAGATTAAGAGACTGGGACTAATGATTAAGAGACTGGGACTAATGATCCAGATACTGGGACTAAGATTAAGAGACTGGGACTAATGATTAAGAGACTGGGACTAATGATCCAGATACTGGGACTAAGATTAAGAGACTGGGACTAATGATCCAGATACTGGGACTAAGATTAAGAGACTGGGACTAATGATCCAGAGACTGGGACTAATGATCCAGAGACTGGGACCAATGATCCAGAGACTGGGACTAAAGATCCAGAGACTGGGACTAATGATCCAGATACTGGGACCACTGATCCAGAGACTGGGACCAATGATCCAGAGACTGGGACTAAAGATCCAGAGACTGGGACTAATGATCCAGATACTGGGACCAATGATCCAGAGACTGGGACTAATGATCCAGATACTGGGACTAATGATCCAGAGACTGGGACTAAAGATCCAGAGACTGGGACTAATGATCCAGAGACTGGGACTAATGATCCAGATACTGGGACTAATGATCCAGAGACTGGGACTAAAGATCCAGAGACTGGGACTAATGATCCAGATACTGGGACTAATGATCCAGAGACTGGGACTAAAGATCCAGAGACTGGGACTAATGATCCAGATACTGGGACTAATGATCCAGATAATGGGACTAATGATCCAGAGACTGGGACTAAAGATCCAGAGACTGGGACTAATGATCCAGATACTGGGACCAATGATCCAGAGACTGGGACTAATGATCCAGATACTGGGACTAATGATCCAGATACTGGGACTAATGATCCAGATACTGGGACTAATGATTAAGAGACTGGGACTAATGATTAAGAGACTGGGACTAATGATCCAGATACTGGGATGAATGATCCAGATACTGGGACTAATGATTAAGAGACTGGGACTAATGATTAAGAGACTGGGACTAATGATCCAGATACTGGGACTAATGATTAAGAGACTGGGACTAATGATCCAGAGACTGGGACTAATGATTAAGAGACTGGGACTAATGATCCAGAGACTGGGACTAATGATTAAGAGACTGGGACTAATGATCCAGATACTGGGACTAATGATTAAGAGACCGGGACTAATGATCCAGATACTGGGACTAATGATTAAGAGACTGGGACTAATGATTAAGAGACTGGGACTAATGATCCAGATACTGGGACTAATGATTAAGAGACTGGGACTAATGATTAAGAGACTGGGACTAATGACCAGATACTGGGACTAATGATTAAGAGACTGGGACTAAAGATCCAGATACTGGGACTAATGATTAAGAGACTGGGACTAATGATCCAGATACTGGGACTAATGATTAAGAGACTGGGACTAATGATCCAGATACTGGGACTAATGATTAAGAGACTGGGACTAATGATTAAGAGACTGGGACTAATGATTAAGAGACTGGGACTAATGATCCAGATACTGGGACAAATGATTAAGAGACTGGGACTAATGATCCAGATACTGGGACTAATGATTAAGAGACTGGGACTAATGATTAAGAGACTGGGACTAATGATCCAGATACTGGGACTAATGATTAAGAGACTGGGACTAATGATTAAGAGACTGGGACTAATGATCCAGATACTGGGACTAATGATCCAGATACTGGGACTAATGATTAAGAGACTGGGACTAATGATTAAGAGACTGGGACTAATGATCCAGATACTGGGACTAATGATCCAGAGACTGGGACTAATGATACAGAGACTGGGACTAATGATTAAGAGACTGGGACTAATGATCCAGATACTGGGATTAATGATTAAGAGACTGGGACTAATGATTAAGATACTGGGACTAATGATTAAGAGACTGGGACTAATGATTAAGAGACTGGGACTAATGATCCAGATACTGGGACTAATGATTAAGAGACTGGGACTAATGATTAAGAGACTGGGACTAATGATCCAGATACTGGGACTAATGATTAAGAGACTGGGACTAATGATTAAGAGACTGGGACTAATGATCCAGATACTGGGACTAATGATCCAGATACTGGGACTAATGATTAAGAGACTGGGACTAATGATTAAGAGACTGGGACTAATGATCCAGATACTGGGATGAATGATCCAGATACTGGGACTAATGATTAAGAGACTGGGACTAATGATTAAGAGACTGGGACTAATGATCCAGATACTGGGACTAATGATCCAGATACTGGGACTAATGATTAAGAGACTGGGACTAATGATTAAGAGACTGGGACTAATGACCAGATACTGGGACTAATGATTAAGAGACTGGGACTAAAGATCCAGATACTGGGACTAATGATTAAGAGACTGGGACTAATGATCCAGATACTGGGACTAATGATTAAGAGACTGGGACTAATGATCCAGATACTGGGACTAATGATTAAGAGACTGGGACTAATGATTAAGAGACTGGGACTAATGATTAAGAGACTGGGACTAATGATCCAGATACTGGGACAAATGATTAAGAGACTGGGACTAATGATCCAGATACTGGGACTAATGATTAAGAGACTGGGACTAATGATTAAGAGACTGGGACTAATGATCCAGATACTGGGACTAATGATTAAGAGACTGGGACTAATGATTAAGAGACTGGGACTAATGATTAAGAGACTGGGACTAATGATCCAGATACTGGGACAAATGATTAAGAGACTGGGACTAATGATCCAGATACTGGGACTAATGATTAAGAGACTGGGACTAATGATTAAGAGACTGGGACTAATGATCCAGATACTGGGACTAATGATTAAGAGACTGGGACTAATGATTAAGAGACTGGGACTAAAGATCCAGATACTGGGACTAATGATTAAGAGACTGGGACTAATGATCCAGATACTGGGACTAATGATTAAGAGACTGGGACTAATGATCCAGATACTGGGACTAATGATTAAGAGACTGGGACTAATGATTAAGAGACTGGGACTAATGATTAAGAGACTGGGACTAATGATCCAGATACTGGGACAAATGATTAAGAGACTGGGACTAATGATCCAGATACTGGGACTAATGATTAAGAGACTGGGACTAATGATTAAGAGACTGGGACTAATGATCCAGATACTGGGACTAATGATTAAGAGACTGGGACGAATGATTAAGAGACTGGGACTAATGATCCAGATACTGGGACTAATGATCCAGATACTGGGACTAATGATTAAGAGACTGGGACTAATGATTAAGAGACTGGGACTAATGATCCAGATACTGGGATGAATGATCCAGATACTGGGACTAATGATTAAGAGACTGGGACTAATGATTAAGAGACTGGGACTAATGATCCAGATACTGGGACTAATGATTAAGAGACTGGGACTAATGATTAAGCGACTGGGACTAATGATTAAGAGACTGGGACTAATGATCCAGATACTGGGACTAATGATTAAGAGACTGGGACTAATGATCCAGATACTGGGACTAATGATTAAGAGACCGGGACTAATGATCCAGATACTGGGACTAATGATTAAGAGACTGGGACTAATGATTAAGAGACTGGGACTAATGATCCAGATACTGGGACTAATGATTAAGAGACTGGGACTAATGATTAAGAGACTGGGACTAATGACCAGATACTGGGACTAATGATTAAGAGACTGGGACTAAAGATCCAGATACTGGGACTAATGATTAAGAGACTGGGACTAATGATCCAGATACTGGGACTAATGATTAAGAGACTGGGACTAATGATCCAGATACTGGGACTAATGATTAAGAGACTGGGACTAATGATTAAGAGACTGGGACTAATGATTAAGAGACTGGGACTAATGATCCAGATACTGGGACAAATGATTAAGAGACTGGGACTAATGATCCAGATACTGGGACTAATGATTAAGAGACTGGGACTAATGATTAAGAGACTGGGACTAATGATCCAGATACTGGGACTAATGATTAAGAGACTGGGACTAATGATTAAGAGACTGGGACTAATGATCCAGATACTGGGACTAATGATCCAGATACTGGGACTAATGATTAAGAGACTGGGACTAATGATTAAGAGACTGGGACTAATGATCCAGATACTGGGATGAATGATCCAGATACTGGGACTAATGATTAAGAGACTGGGACTAATGATTAAGAGACTGGGACTAATGATCCAGATACTGGGACTAATGATTAAGAGACTGGGACTAACGATTAAGCGACTGGGACTAATGATTAAGAGATTGGGACTAATGATCCAGATACTGGGACTAATGATTAAGAGACTGGGACTAATGATCCAGAGACTGGGACTAATGATTAAGAGACTGGGACTAATGATCCAGATACTGGGACTAATGATCCAGAGACTGGGACTAATGATTAAGAGACTGGGACTAATGATCCAGAGACTGGGACTAAAGATCCAGAGACTGGGACTAATGATCCAGATACTGGGACCAATGATCCAGAGACTGGGACTAATGATCCAGATACTGGGACTAATGATCCAGAGACTGGGACTAAAGATCCAGAGACTGGGACTAATGATCCAGAGGCTGGGACCAATGATCCAGAGACTGGGACTAATGATCCAGATACTGGGACCAATGATCCAGAGACTGGGACTAATGATCCAGATACTGGGACCAATGATCCAGAGACTGGGACTAATGATCCAGAGACTGGGACCAATGTTCCAGAGACTGGGACTAATGATCCAGAGACTGGGACTAATGATACAGAGACTGGGACTAATGATTAAGAGACTGGGACTAATGATCCAGATACTGGGATTAATGATTAAGAGACTGGGACTAATGATTAAGAGACTGGGACTAATGATTAAGAGACTGGGACTAATGATCCAGATACTGGGATTAATGATTAAGAGACTGGGACTAATGATTAAGAGACTGGGACTAATGATCCAGATACTGGGACTAATGATTAAGAGACTGGGACTAATGATCCAGATACTGGGACTAATGATTAAGAGACTGGGACTAATGACCAGATACTGGGACTAATGATTAAGAGACTGGGACTAAAGATCCAGATACTGGGACTAATGATTAAGAGACTGGGACTAATGATCCAGATACTGGGACTAATGATTAAGAGACTGGGACTAATGATCCAGATACTGGGACTAATGATTAAGAGACTGGGACTAATGATTAAGAGACTGGGACTAATGATTAAGAGACTGGGACTAATGATCCAGATACTGGGACAAATGATTAAGAGACTGGGACTAATGATCCAGATACTGGGACTAATGATTAAGAGACTGGGACTAATGATTAAGAGACTGGGACTAATGATCCAGATACTGGGACTAATGATTAAGAGACTGGGACGAATGATTAAGAGACTGGGACTAATGATCCAGATACTGGGACTAATGATCCAGATACTGGGACTAATGATTAAGAGACTGGGACTAATGATTAAGAGACTGGGACTAATGATCCAGATACTGGGATGAATGATCCAGATACTGGGACTAATGATTAAGAGACTGGGACTAATGATTAAGAGACTGGGACTAATGATCCAGATACTGGGACTAATGATTAAGAGACTGGGACTAATGATTAAGCGACTGGGACTAATGATTAAGAGACTGGGACTAATGATCCAGATACTGGGACTAATGATTAAGAGACTGGGACTAATGATCCAGATACTGGGACTAATGATTAAGAGACCGGGACTAATGATCCAGATACTGGGACTAATGATTAAGAGACTGGGACTAATGATTAAGAGACTGGGACTAATGATCCAGATACTGGGACTAATGATTAAGAGACTGGGACTAATGATTAAGAGACTGGGACTAATGACCAGATACTGGGACTAATGATTAAGAGACTGGGACTAAAGATCCAGATACTGGGACTAATGATTAAGAGACTGGGACTAATGATCCAGATACTGGGACTAATGATTAAGAGACTGGGACTAATGATCCAGATACTGGGACTAATGATTAAGAGACTGGGACTAATGATTAAGAGACTGGGACTAATGATTAAGAGACTGGGACTAATGATCCAGATACTGGGACAAATGATTAAGAGACTGGGACTAATGATCCAGATACTGGGACTAATGATTAAGAGACTGGGACTAATGATTAAGAGACTGGGACTAATGATCCAGATACTGGGACTAATGATTAAGAGACTGGGACTAATGATTAAGAGACTGGGACTAATGATCCAGATACTGGGACTAATGATCCAGATACTGGGACTAATGATTAAGAGACTGGGACTAATGATTAAGAGACTGGGACTAATGATCCAGATACTGGGATGAATGATCCAGATACTGGGACTAATGATTAAGAGACTGGGACTAATGATTAAGAGACTGGGACTAATGATCCAGATACTGGGACTAATGATTAAGAGACTGGGACTAACGATTAAGCGACTGGGACTAATGATTAAGAGATTGGGACTAATGATCCAGATACTGGGACTAATGATTAAGAGACTGGGACTAATGATCCAGAGACTGGGACTAATGATTAAGAGACTGGGACTAATGATCCAGATACTGGGACTAATGATCCAGAGACTGGGACTAATGATTAAGAGACTGGGACTAATGATCCAGAGACTGGGACTAAAGATCCAGAGACTGGGACTAATGATCCAGATACTGGGACCAATGATCCAGAGACTGGGACTAATGATCCAGATACTGGGACTAATGATCCAGAGACTGGGACTAAAGATCCAGAGACTGGGACTAATGATCCAGAGGCTGGGACCAATGATCCAGAGACTGGGACTAATGATCCAGATACTGGGACCAATGATCCAGAGACTGGGACTAATGATCCAGATACTGGGACCAATGATCCAGAGACTGGGACTAATGATCCAGAGACTGGGACCAATGTTCCAGAGACTGGGACTAATGATCCAGAGACTGGGACTAATGATACAGAGACTGGGACTAATGATTAAGAGACTGGGACTAATGATCCAGATACTGGGATTAATGATTAAGAGACTGGGACTAATGATTAAGAGACTGGGACTAATGATTAAGAGACTGGGACTAATGATCCAGATACTGGGATTAATGATTAAGAGACTGGGACTAATGATTAAGAGACTGGGACTAATGATCCAGATACTGGGACTAATGATTAAGAGACTGGGACTAATGATCCAGATACTGGGACTAATGATTAAGAGACTGGGACTAATGACCAGATACTGGGACTAATGATTAAGAGACTGGGACTAAAGATCCAGATACTGGGACTAATGATTAAGAGACTGGGACTAATGATCCAGATACTGGGACTAATGATTAAGAGACTGGGACTAATGATCCAGATACTGGGACTAATGATTAAGAGACTGGGACTAATGATTAAGAGACTGGGACTAATGATTAAGAGACTGGGACTAATGATCCAGATACTGGGACAAATGATTAAGAGACTGGGACTAATGATCCAGATACTGGGACTAATGATTAAGAGACTGGGACTAATGATTAAGAGACTGGGACTAATGATCCAGATACTGGGACTAATGATTAAGAGACTGGGACGAATGATTAAGAGACTGGGACTAATGATCCAGATACTGGGACTAATGATCCAGATACTGGGACTAATGATTAAGAGACTGGGACTAATGATTAAGAGACTGGGACTAATGATCCAGATACTGGGATGAATGATCCAGATACTGGGACTAATGATTAAGAGACTGGGACTAATGATTAAGAGACTGGGACTAATGATCCAGATACTGGGACTAATGATTAAGAGACTGGGACTAATGATTAAGCGACTGGGACTAATGATTAAGAGACTGGGACTAATGATCCAGATACTGGGACTAATGATTAAGAGACTGGGACTAATGATCCAGATACTGGGACTAATGATTAAGAGACCGGGACTAATGATCCAGATACTGGGACTAATGATTAAGAGACTGGGACTAATGATTAAGAGACTGGGACTAATGATCCAGATACTGGGACTAATGATTAAGAGACTGGGACTAATGATCCAGATACTGGGACTAATGATTAAGAGACTGGGACTAATGATCCAGATACTGGGACTAATGATTAAGAGACTGGGACTAATGATCCAGATACTGGGACTAATGATTAAGAGACTGGGACTAATGATCCAGATACTGGGACTAATGATTAAGAGACTGGGACTAATGATCCAGATACTGGGACTAATGATTAAGAGACTGGGACTAATGATCCAGATACTGGGACTAATGATTAAGAGACTGGGACTACTGATCCAGATACTGGGACTAATGATTAAGAGACTGGGACTAATGATCCAGATACTGGGACTAATGATTAAGAGACTGGGACTAATGATCCAGATACTGGGACTAATGATTAAGAGACTGGGACTCATGATCCAGATACTGGGACTAATGATTAAGAGACTGGGACTAAGATTAAGAGACTGGGACTAATGATCCAGATACTGGGACTAATGATTAAGAGACTGGGACTAATGATCCAGATACTGGGACTAATGATTAAGAGACTGGGACTAATGATCCAGATACTGGGACTAATGATTAAGAGACTGGGACTAATGATCCAGATACTGGGACTAATGATTAAGAGACTGGGACTAAGATTAAGAGACTGGGACTAATGATCCAGATACTGGGACTAATGATCCAGATACTGGGACTAATGATTAAGAGACTGGGACTAATGATTAAGAGACTGGGACTAATGATCCAGATACTGGGACTAATGATCCAGATACTGGGACTAATGATTAAGAGACTGGGACTAATGATCCAGATACTGGGACTAATGATTAAGAGACTGGGACTAATGATTAAGAGACTGGGACTAATGATCCAGATACTGGGACTAATGATTAAGAGACTGGGACTAATGATTAAGCGACTGGGACTAATGATTAAGAGACTGGGACTAATGATCCAGATACTAGGACTAATGATTAAGAGACTGGGACTAATGATTAAGAGACTGGGACTAATGATCCAGATACTGGGACTAATGATTAAGAGACTGGGACTAATGATTAAGAGACTGGGACTAATGATCCAGATACTGGGACTAATGATTAAGAGACTGGGACTAATGATTAAGCGACTGGGACTAATGATTAAGAGACTGGGACTAATGATCCAGATACTAGGACTAATGATTAAGAGACTGGGACTAATGATCCAGATACTGGGATTAATGATTAAGAGACTGGGACTAATGATTAAGAGACCGGGACTAATGATCCAGATACTGGGACTAATGATTAAGAGACTGGGACTAATGATTAAGAGACCGGGACTAATGATCCAGATACTGGGACTAATGATTAAGAGACTGGGACTAATGATTAAGAGACCGGGACTAATGATCCAGATACTGGGACTAATGATTAAGAGACTGGGACTAATGATCCAGATACTGGGACTAATGATCCAGATACTGGGACTAATGATTAAGAGACTGGGACTAATGATTAAGAGACCGGGACTAATGATCCAGATACTGGGACTAATGATTAAGAGACTGGGACTAATGATCCAGATACTGGGACTAATGATCCAGATACTGGGACTAATGATTAAGAGACTGGGACTAATGATTAAGAGACTGGGACTAATGATCCAGATACTGGGACTAATGATTAAGAGACTGGGACTAATGATCCAGATACTGGGACTAATGATCCAGATACTGGGACTAATGATTAAGAGACTGGGACTAATGATTAAGAGACTGGGACTAATGATCCAGATACTGGGACTAATGATTAAGAGACTGGGACTAATGATTAAGAGACCGGGACTAATGATCCAGACACTGGGACTAATGATTAAGAGACTGGGACTAATGATCCAGATACTGGGACTAATGATCCAGATACTGGGACTAATGATTAAGAGACTGGGACTAATGATTAAGAGACTGGGACTAATGATCCAGATACTGGGACTAATGATCCAGATACTGGGACTAATGATCCAGAGACTGGGACTAATGATTAAGAGACTGGGACTAATGATCCAGATACTGGGACTAATGATTAAGAGACTGGGACTAATGATCCAGATACTGGGACTAATGATCCAGATACTGGGACAAATGATTAAGAGACTGGGACTAATGATTAAGAGACTGGGACTAATGATCCAGATACTGGGACTAATGATTAAGAGACTTGGACTAATGATTAAGAGACTGGGACTAATGATCCAGATACTGGGACTAATGATTAAGAGACTGGGACTAATGATTAAGAGACTGGGACTAATGATCCAGATACTGGGACTAATGATTAAGAGACTGGGACTAATGATTAAGCGACTGGGACTAATGATTAAGAGACTGGGACTAATGATCCAGATACTGGGACTAATGATTAAGAGACTGGGACTAATGATCCAGATACTGGGACTAATGATTAAGATACTGGGACTAATGATCCAGATACTGGGACTAATGATCCAGATACTGGGACTAATGATTAAGAGACTGGGACTAATGATTAAGAGACTGGGACTAATGATTAAGAGACTGGGACAAATGATCCAGAGACTGGGACTAATGATCCAGATACTGGGACTAATGATTAAGAGACTGGGACAAATGATCCAGAGACTGGGACTAATGATCCAGATACTGGGACTAATGATTAAGAGACTGGGACTAATGATCCAGAGACTGGGACTAATGATCCAGATACTGGGACAAATGATTAAGAGACTGGGACTAATGATCCAGAGACTGGGACTAATGATCCAGATACTGGGACTAATGATCCTGATACTGGGACTAATGATTAAGAGACTGGGACTAATGATCCAGAGACTGGGACTAATGATCCAGATACTGGGACTAATGATCCAGATACTGGGACTAATGATTAAGAGACTGGGACTAATGATCCAGATACTGGGACTAATGATTAAGAGACTGGGACTAATGATCCAGAGACTGGGACTAATGATCCAGATACTGGGACTAATGATCCAGATACTGGTACTAATGATTAAGAGACTGGGACTAATGATCCAGATACTGGGACTAATGATAAAGAGACTGGGACTAATGATCCAGATACTGGGACTAATGATTAAGAGACTGGGACTAATGATTAAGAGACTGGGACTAATGATCCAGATACTGGGACTAATGATCCAGATACTGGGACTAATGATGAAGAGACTGGGACTAATGATCCAGATACTGGGACTAATGATTAAGAGACTGGGACTAACGATTAAGAGACTGGGACTAATGATCCAGATACTGGGACTAATGATTAAGAGACTGGGACTAATGATCCAGATACTGGGACTAATGATTAAGAGACTGGTACTAATGATCCAGAGACTGGGACTAATGATCCAGATACTGGGACTAATGATCCAGATACTGGGACTAATGATTAAGAGACTGGGACTAATGATCCAGAGACTGGGACTAATGATCCAGATACTGGGACTAATGATCCAGATACTGGGATTAATGATTAAGAGACTGGGACTAATGATCCAGATACTGGGACTAATGATTAAGAGACTGGGATTAATGATTAAGAGACTGGGACTAATGATTAAGAGACTGGGACTAATGATCCAGATACTGGGACTAATGATTAAGAGACTGGGATTAATGATTAAGAGACTTGGACTAATGATTAAGAGACTGGGACTAATGATCCAGATACTGGGACTAATGATTAAGAGACTGGGACTAATGATCCAGATACTGGGACTAATGATTAAGAGACTGGGATTAATGATTAAGAGACTTGGACTAATGATTAAGAGACTGGGACTAATGATCCAGATACTGGGACTAATGATTAAGAGACTGGGACTAATGATCCAGAGACTGGGACTAATGATCCAGATACTGGGACTAATGATCCAGATACTGGGATTAATGATTAAGAGACTGGGACTAATGATCCAGATACTGGGACTAATGATTAAGAGACTGGGATTAATGATTAAGAGACTGGGACTAATGATTAAGAGACTGGGACTAATGATCCAGATACTGGGACAAATGATTTAGAGACTGGGACTAATGATCCAGATACTGGGACTAATGATTAAGAGACTGGGATTAATGATTAAGAGACTGGGACTAATGATTAAGAGACTGGGATTAATGATTAAGAGACTGGGACTAATGATTAAGAGACTGGGACTAATGATGAAGAGACTGGGACTAATGATTAAGAGACTGGGACTAATGATCCAGATACTGGGACTAATGATTAAGAGACTGGGATTAATGATTAAGAGACTGGGACTAATGATTAAGAGACTGGGATTAATGATTAAGAGACTGGGACTAATGATCCAGATACTGGGACTAATGATTAAGAGACTGGGATTAATGATTAAGAGACTGGGACTAATGATTAAGAGACTGGGACCAATGATGAAGAGACTGGGACTAATGAATAAGAGACTGGGACTAATGATCCAGATACTGGGACTAATGATTAAGAGACTGGAGCTAATGATCCAGATACTGGGACTAATGATTAAGAGACTGGAGCTAATGATCCAGATACTGGGACTAATGATTAAGAGACTGGGACTAATGATCCAGATACTGGGATTAATGATTAAGAGACTGGGACTAATGATCCAGATACTGGGACTAATGATTAAGAGACTGGGATTAATGATCCAGAGACTGGGACTAATGATCCAGATACTGGGACTAATGATCCAGATACTGGGACTAATGATTAAGAGACTGGGACTAATGATCCAGATACTGGGACTAATGATTAAGAGACTGGAGCTAATGATCCAGATACTGGGACTAATGATTAAGAGACTGGAGCTAATGATCCAGATACTGGGACTAATGATTAAGAGACTGGAGCTAATGATCCAGATACTGGGACTAATGATTAAGAGACTGGAGCTAATGATCCAGATACTGGGACTAATGATTAAGAGACTGGGACTAATGATCCAGATACTGGGATTAATGATTAAGAGACTAGGACTAATGATCCAGAGACTGGGACTAATGATCCAGATACTGGGACTAATGATCCAGATACTGGGACTAATGATTAAGAGACTGGGACTAATGATCCAGATACTGGGACTAATGATTAAGAGACTGGAGCTAATGATCCAGATACTGGGACTAATGATTAAGAGACTGGAGCTAATGATCCAGATACTGGGACTAATGATTAAGAGACTGGAGCTAATGATCCAGATACTGGGACTAATGATTAAGAGACTGGGACTAATGATCCAGATACTGGGATTAATGATTAAGAGACTGGGACTAATGATCCAGATACTGGGACTAATGATTAAGAGACTGGGATTAATGATTATGAGACTGGGACTAATGATTAAGAGACTGGGACTAATGATCCAGATACTGGGACTAATGATTAAGAGACTGGGATTAATGATTAAGAGACTGGGACTAATGATTAAGAGACTGGGACTAATGATCCAGAGACTGGGACTAATGATTGAGACTGGGACTAATGATCCAGATACTGGGACTAATGATTAAGAGACTGGGACTAATGATTAAGAGACTGGGATTAATGATTAAGAGACTGGGACTAATGATTAAGAGACTGGGATTAATGATTAAGAGACTGGGACTAATGATCCAGATACTGGGACTAATGATTAAGAGACTGGGATTAATGATTAAGAGACTGGGACTAATGATTAAGAGACTGGGACTAATGATGAAGAGACTGGGACTAATGAATAAGAGACTGGGACTAATGATGAAGAGACTGGGACTAATGAATAAGAGACTGGGACTAATGATCCAGATACTGGGACTAATGATTAAGAGACTGGAGCTAATGATCCAGATACTGGGACTAATGATTAAGAGACTGGAGCTAATGATCCAGATACTGGGACTAATGATTAAGAGACTGGAGCTAATGATCCAGATACTGGGACTAATGATCCAGAGACTGGGACTAATGATCCAGAGACTGGGACTAATGATCCAGATACTGGGATTAATGATTAAGAGACTGGGACTAATGATCCAGATACTGGGACTAATGATTAAGAGACTGGGATTAATGATTAAGAGACTGGGACTAATGATTAAGAGACTGGGACTAATGATCCAGATACTGGGACTAATGATTAAGAGACTGGGATTAATGATTAAGAGACTGGGACTAATGATTAAGAGACTGGGACTAATGATCCAGAGACTGGGACTAATGATTGAGACTGGGACTAATGATCCAGATACTGGGACTAATGATTAAGAGACTGGGACTAATGATCCAGAGACTGGGACTAATGATTAAGAGACTGGGACTAATGATTAAGAGACTGGGACTAATGATCCAGATACTGGGACTAATGATTAAGAGACTGGGACTAATGATCCAGAGACTGGGACTAATGATTAAGAGACTGGGACTAATGATTAAGAGACTGGGACTAATGATCCAGAGACTGGGACTAATGATTAAGAGACTGGGACTAATGATCCAGAGACTGGGACTAATGATTAAGAGACTGGGACTAATTATTAAGAGACTGGGACTAATGATCCAGATACTGGGACTAATGATTAAGAGACTGGGACTAATGATCCAGATACTGGGACTAATGATCCAGAGACTGGGACTAATGATTAAGAGACTGGGACTAATGATCCAGATACTGGGACTAATGATTAAGAGACTGGGACTAATGATCCAGATACTGGGACTAATGATTAAGAGACTGGGACTAATGATGCAGAGACTGGGACTAATGATTAAGAGACTGGGACTAATGATCCAGACACTGGGACTAAAGATTAAGAGACTGGGACTAATGATCCAGATACTGGGACTAATGATTAAGAGACTGGGACTAATGATCCAGATACTGGGACTAATGATTAAGAGACTGGGACTAATGATCCAGATACTGGGACTAATGATTAAGAGACTGGGACTAATGATTAAGAGACTGGGACTAATGATCCAGAGACTGGGACTAATGATTAAGAGACTGGGACTAATGATGAAGAGACTGGGACTAATGATCCATATACTGGGACTAATGATTAAGAGACTGGGACTAATGATTAAGAGACTGGAGCTAATGATCCAGATACTGGGACTAATGATTAAGAGACTGGAGCTAATGATCCAGATACTGGGACTAATGATTAAGAGACTGGAGCTAATGATCCAGATACTGGGACTAATGATTAAGAGACTGGAGCTAATGATCCAGATACTGGGACTAATGATTAAGAGAATGGGACTAATGATCCAGAGACTGGGACTAATGATTAAGATACTGGGACAAATGATCCAGATACTGGGACTAATGATTAAGAGACTGGGACTAATGATCCAGAGACTGGGACTAATGATTAAGAGACTGGGACTAATGATCCAGAGACTGGGACTACTGATTAAGAGACTGGGACTAATGATCCAGATACTGGGAGTAATGATTAAGAGACTGGGACTAATGATCCAGATACTGGGAGTAATTATTAAGAGACTGGGACTAATGATCCAGATACTGGGACTAATGATTAAGAGAATGGGACTAATGATCCAGAGACTGGGACTAATGATTAAGAGACTGGGACTAATGATCCAGAGACTGGGACTAATGATTAAGAGACTGGGACTAATGATGAAGAGACTGGGACTAATGATCCAGATACTGGGACTAATGATTAAGAGACTGGGACTAATGATTAAGACACTGGGACTAATGATCCAGATACTGGGACTAATGATTAAGAGACTGGGACTAATGATTAAGACACTGGGACTAATGATTAAGAGACTGGGACTAATGATCCAGATACTGGGGCTAATGATTAAGAGACTGGGACTAATGATTAAGACACTGGGACTAATGATTAAGAGACTGGGACTAATGATCCAGATACTGGGCCTAATGATTAAGAGACTGGGACTAATGATCCAGAGACTGGGACTAATGATTAAGAGACTGGGACTAATGATGAAGAGACTGGGACTAATGATCCAGATACTGGGACTAATGATTAAGAGACTGGGACTAATGATTAAGAGACTGGGACTAATGATTAAGAGACTGGGACTAATGATCCAGATACTGGGACTAATGATTAAGAGACTGGGACTAATGATTAAGACACTGGGACTAATGAATAAGAGACTGGGACTAATGATCCAGATACTGGGGCTAATGATTAAGAGACTGGGACTAATGATCCAGAGACTGGGACTAATGATTAAGAGACTGGGACTAATGATCCAGATACTGGGACTAATGATTAAGAGACTGGGACTAATGATTAAGACACTGGGACCAATGATTAAGAGACTGGGACTAATGATCCAGAAACTGGGACTAATGATCCAGATACTGGGACTAATGATTAAGAGACTGAGACTAATGATCCAGATACTGGGACTAATGATTAAGAGACTGGGACTAATGATTAAGAGACTGGGACTAATGATTAAGAGACTGGAGCTAATGATCCAGATACTGGGACTGATGATTAAGACACTGGGACTAATGATCCAGATACTGGGACTAATGATTAAGATTCTGGGACTAATGATCCAGATACTGGGACTAATGATTAAGAGACTGGAGCTAATGATCCAGATACTGGGACTGATGATTAAGACACTGGGACTAATGATCCAGATACTGGGACTAATGATTAAGATTCTGGGACTAATGATCCAGATACTGGGACTAATGATTAAGATTCTGGGACTAATGATCCAGATGCTGGGACTAATGATCCAGATACTGGTACCAATGATTCAGAGACTGGGATTAATGATCCAGATACTGGGACTAATGATTAAGAGACAGGGACTAATGATCCAGAGACTGGGACTAATGATTAAGAGAATGGGACTAATGATCCAGAGACTGTGACTAATGATTAAGACACTGGGACTAATGATCCAGAGACTGGGATTAATGATCCAGATACTGGGACTAATGATTAAGAGTCTGGGACTAATGATCCAGATACTGGGACTAATGATCCAGATACTGGGATTAATGATCCAGAGACTGGGACTAATGATTAAGAGACTGGAACTAATGATCCAGATACTGGGATTAATGATCCAGATACTGGGACTAATGATTAAGAGACTGGAACTAATGATCCAGATACTGGGATTAATGATCCAGATACTGGGACTAATGATTAAGAGTCTGGGACTAATGATCCAGATACTGGGACTAATGATCCAGATACTGGGATTAATGATCCAGAGACTGGGACTAATGATTAAGAGACTGGAACTAATGATCCAGATACTGGGACTAATGATCCAGATACTGGGACTAATGATTAAGAGTCTGGGACTAATGATCCAGATACTGGGATTAATGATCCAGATACTGGGACTAATGATTAAGAGTCTGGGACTAATGATCCAGATACTGGGACTAATGATCCAGATACTGGGATTAATGATCCAGAGACTGGGACTAATGATTAAGAGACTGGAACTAATGATCCAGATACTGGGACTAATGATTAAGAGACTGGGACTAATGATCCAGATACTGGGATTAATGATCCAGATACTGGGACGAATGATTAAGAGACTGGGACTAATGATTCGGATACTGGGACTAATGATTAAGAGACTGGAACCAATGATCCAGATACTGGGATTAATGATCCAGATACTGGGACTAATGATTAAGAGACTGGGACTAATGATCCAGATACTGGGATTAATGATCCAGATACTGGGACGAATGATTAAGAGACTGGGACTAATGATTCGGATACTGGGACTAATGATTAAGAGACTGGGACTAATGATTAAGAGACTGGAACTAATGATCCAGATACTGGGACTAATGATTAAGAGACTGGGACTAATGATTAAGAGACTGGAACTAATGATCCAGAGACTGGGACTAATGATCCAGATACTGGGACTAATGATTAAGAGACTGGAACTAATGATCCAGATACTGGGATTAATGATCCAGATACTGGGACTAATGATTAAGAGACTGGGACTAATGATCCAGATACTGGGACTAATGATTAAGAGACTGGGACTAATGATCCAGATACTGGGACTAATGATTAAGAGACTGGAACTAATGATCCAGATACTGGGATTAATGATCCAGATACTGGGACTAATGATTAAGAGACTGGGACTAATGATCCAGATACTGGGATTAATGATCCAGATACTGGGACGAATGATTAAGAGACTGGGACTAATGATTAAGAGACTGGAACTAATGATCCAGATACTGGGACTAATGATTAAGAGACTGGGACTAATGATTAAGAGACTGGAACTAATGATCCAGATACTGGGACTAATGATTAAGAGACTGGGACTAATGATCCAGATACTGGGACTAATGATTAAGAGACTGGAACCAATGATCCAGATACTGGGACTAATGATCCAGATACTGGGACTAATGATTAAGAGACTGGGACTAATGATTAAGAGACTGGAACTAATGATCCAGATACTGGGACTAATGATTAAGAGACTGGAACTAATGATCCAGATACTGGGACAAATGATTAAGAGACTGGGACTAATGATTAAGAGACTGGAGCTAATGATCCAGATACTGGGACTAATGATTAAGAGACTGGGACTAATGATCCAGATACTGGGACTAATTATCCAGATACTGGGACTAATGATTAAGAGACTGGGACTAATGATCCAGATACTGGAACTAATGATCCAGATACTGGGACTAATGATTAAGAGACTGGAACCAATGATCCAGATACTGGGACTAATGATCCAGATACTGGGACTAATGATTAAGAGACTGGAACTAATGATTAAGAGACTGGAACTAATGATTAAGAGACTGGAACTAATGATCCAGATACTGGGACTAATGATTAAGAGACTGGAACTAATGATTAAGAGACTGGAACTAATGATCCAGATACTGGGACTAATGATTAAGAGACTGGGACTAATGATTAAGAGACTGGAACTAATGATCCAGATACTGGGACTAATGATTAAGACACTGGGACTAATGATCCAGATACTGGGACGAATGATCCAGATACTGGGACTAATGATTAAGAGACTGGAACTAATGATCCAGATACTGGGACTAATGATTAAGACACTGGGACTAATGATCCAGATACTGGGACGAATGATCCAGATACTGGGACTAATGATTAAGATTCTGGGACTAATGATCCAGATACTGGGACTAATGATTAAGACACTGGGACTAATGATCCAGATGCTGGGACTAATGATCCAGATACTGGGACTAATGATTAAGACACTGGGACTAATGATCCAGATGCTGGGACTAATGATCCAGATACTGGTACCAATGATTCAGAGACTGGGATTAATGATCCAGATACTGGGACTAATGATTAAGAGACAGGGACTAATGATCCAGAGACTGGGACTAATGATTAAGAGAATGGGACTAATGATCCAGAGACTGTGACTAATGATTAAGACACTGGGACTAATGATCCAGAGACTGGGATTAATGATCCAGATACTGGGACTAATGATTAAGAGTCTGGGACTAATGATCCAGATACTGGGACTAATGATCCAGATACTGGGATTAATGATCCAGAGACTGGGACTAATGATTAAGAGACTGGAACTAATGATCCAGATACTGGGATTAATGATCCAGATACTGGGACTAATGATTAAGAGTCTGGGACTAATGATCCAGATACTGGGACTAATGATCCAGATACTGGGATTAATGATCCAGAGACTGGGACTAATGATTAAGAGTCTGGAACTAATGATCCAGATACTGGGATTAATGATCCAGATACTGGGACTAATGATTAAGAGACTGGAACTAATGATCCAGATACTGGGATTAATGATCCAGATACTGGGACTAATGATTAAGAGTCTGGGACTAATGATCCAGATACTGGGACTAATGATCCAGATACTGGGATTAATGATCCAGATACTGGGACTAATGATTAAGAGACTGGAACTAATGATCCAGATACTGGGATTAATGATCCAGATACTGGGACTAATGATTAAGAGTCTGGGACTAATGATCCAGATACTGGGACTAATGATCCAGATACTGGGATTAATGATCCAGAGACTGGGACTAATGATTAAGAGACTGGAACTAATGATCCAGATACTGGGATTAATGATCCAGATACTGGGACTAATGATTAAGAGACTGGGACTAATGATCCAGATACTGGGATTAATGATCCAGATACTGGGACGAATGATTAAGAGACTGGGACTAATGATTCGGATACTGGGACTAATGATTAAGAGACTGGAACTAATGATTAAGAGACTGGAACTAATGATCCAGATACTGGGACTAATGATTAAGAGACTGGGACTAATGATTAAGAGACTGGAACTAATGATCCAGATACTGGGACTAATGATTAAGAGACTGGGACTAATGATTAAGAGACTGGAACTAATGATCCAGATACTGGGACTAATGATTAAGAGACTGGGACTAATGATCCAGATACTGGGACTAATGATTAAGAGACTGGGACTAATGATTAAGAGACTGGAACTAATGATCCAGATACTGGGACTAATGATTAAGAGACTGGGACTAATGATTAAGAGACTGGAACTAATGATCCAGATACTGGGACTAATGATTAAGAGACTGGAACTAATGATCCAGATACTGGGACTAATGATTAAGAGACTGGGACTAATGATTAAGAGACTGGAACTAATGATCCAGATACTGGGACTAATGATTAAGAGACTGGAACTAATGATCCAGATACTGGGACTAATGATTAAGAGACTGGGACTAATGATTAAGAGACTGGGACTAATGATTAAGAGACTGGAACTAATGATCCAGATACTGGGACTAATGATTAAGAGACTGGGACTAATGATTAAGAGACTGGAACTAATGATCCAGATACTGGGACTAATGATTAAGAGACTGGAACTAATGATCCAGATACTGGGACTAATGATTAAGAGACTGGGACTAATGATTAAGAGACTGGAACTAATGATCCAGATACTGGGACTAATGATTAAGAGACTGGGACTAATGATTAAGAGACTGGAACTAATGATCCAGATACTGGGACTAATGATTAAGAGACTGGAACTAATGATCCAGATACTGGGACTAATGATTAAGAGACTGGGACTAATGATTAAGAGACTGGAACTAATGATCCAGATACTGGGACTAATGATTAAGAGACTGGAACTAATGATCCAGATACTGGGACTAATGATTAAGAGACTGGAACTAATGATCCAGATACTGGGACTAATGATTAAGAGACTGGGACTAATGATTAAGAGACTGGAACTAATGATCCAGATACTGGGACTAATGATTAAGAGACTGGGACTAATGATCCAGATACTGGGACTAATGATTAAGAGACTGGAACTAATGATCCAGATACTGGGACTAATGATTAAGAGACTGGAACTAATGATCCAGATACTGGGACTAATGATTAAGAGACTGGGACTAATGATTAAGAGACTGGAACTAATGATCCAGATACTGGGACTAATGATTAAGAGACTGGAACTAATGATCCAGATACTGGGACTAATGATTAAGAGACTGGAACTAATGATCCAGATACTGGGACTAATGATTAAGAGACTGGAACTAATGATCCAGATACTGGGACTAATGATTAAGAGACTGGGACTAATGATTAAGAGACTGGAACTAATGATCCAGATACTGGGACTAATGATTAAGAGACTGGAACTAATGATCCAGATACTGGGACTAATGATTAAGAGACTGGGACTAATGATCCAGATACTGGGACTAATGATCCAGATACTGGGACTAATGATCCAGAGACTGGGACTAATGATTAAGAGACTGGAACTAATGATCCAGATACTGGGACTAATGATTAAGAGACTGGGACTAATGATTAAGAGACTGGAACTAATGATCCAGATACTGGGACTAATGATTAAGAGACTGGGACTAATGATCCAGATACTGGGACTAATGATTAAGAGACTGGGACTAATGATTAAGAGACTGGAACTAATGATCCAGATACTGGGACTAATGATTAAGAGACTGGAACTAATGATCCAGATACTGGGACTAATGATTAAGAGACTGGAACTAATGATCCAGATACTGGGACTAATGATTAAGAGACTGGAACTAATGATCCAGATACTGGGACTAATGATTAAGAGACTGGAACTAATGATCCAGAGACTGGGACTAATGATTAAGAGACTGGGACTAATGATTAAGAGACTGGAACTAATGATCCAGATACTGGGACTAATGATTAAGAGACTGGGACTAATGATTAAGAGACTGGAACTAATGATCCAGATACTGGGACTAATGATTAAGAGACTGGGACTAATGATCCAGATACTGGGACTAATGATTAAGAGACTGGGACTAATGATTAAGAGACTGGAACTAATGATCCAGATACTGGGACTAATGATTAAGAGACTGGAACTAATGATCCAGATACTGGGACTAATGATTAAGAGACTGGAACTAATGATCCAGATACTGGGACTAATGATTAAGAGACTGGAACTAATGATCCAGATACTGGGACTAATGATTAAGAGACTGGGACTAATGATCCAGATACTGGGACTAATGATTAAGAGACTGGGACTAATGATTAAGAGACTGGAACTAATGATCCAGATACTGGGACTAATGATTAAGAGACTGGAACCAATGATCCAGATACTGGGACTAATGATTAAGAGACTGGGACTAATGAATAAGAGACTGGAACTAATGATCCAGATACTGGGACTAATGATTAAGAGACTGGAACTAATGATCCAGATACTGGGACTAATGATTAAGAGACTGGGACTAATGAATAAGAGACTGGAACTAATGATCCAGATACTGGGACTAATGATTAAGAGACTGGGACTAATGATTAAGAGACTGGAACTAATGATCCAGATACTGGGACTAATGATTAAGAGACTGGGACTAATGATTAAGAGACTGGAACTAATGATCCAGATACTGGGACTAATGATTAAGAGACTGGAACCAATGATCCAGATACTGGGACTAATGATTAAGAGACTGGGACTAATGAATAAGAGACTGGAACTAATGATCCAGATACTGGGACTAATGATTAAGAGACTGGAACTAATGATCCAGATACTGGGACTAATGATTAAGAGACTGGGACTAATGAATAAGAGACTGGAACTAATGATCCAGATACTGGGACTAATGATTAAGAGACTGGGACTAATGAATAAGAGACTGGAACTAATGATCCAGATACTGGGACTAATGATTAAGAGACTGGGACTAATGAATAAGAGACTGGAACTAATGATCCAGATACTGGGACTAATGATTAAGAGACTGGGACTAATGATTAAGAGACTGGAACTAATGATCCAGATACTGGGACAAATGATTAAGAGACTGGGACTAATGAATAAGAGACTGGAACTAATGATCCAGATACTGGGACTAATGATTAAGAGACTGGGACTAATGATTAAGAGACTGGAACTAATGATCCAGATACTGGGACAAATGATTAAGAGACTGGGACTAATGATTAAGAGACTGGAGCTAATGATCCAGATACTGGGACTAATGATTAAGAGACTGGGACTAATGATTAAGAGACTGGAACTAATGATCCAGATACTGGGACTAATGATTAAGAGACTGGGACTAATGATCCAGATACTGGGACTAATGATTAAGAGACTGGGACTAATGAATAAGAGACTGGAACTAATGATCCAGATACTGGGACTAATGATTAAGAGACTGGGACTAATGAATAAGAGACTGGAACTAATGATCCAGATACTGGGACTAATGATTAAGAGACTGGGACTAATGATTAAGAGACTGGGACTAATGATCCAGATACTGGGACAAATGATTAAGAGACTGGGACTAATGATTAAGAGACTGGAGCTAATGATCCAGATACTGGGACTAATGATTAAGAGACTGGAACTAATGATCCAGATACTGGGACAAATGATTAAGAGACTGGGACTAATGATTAAGAGACTGGAGCTAATGATCCAGATACTGGGACTAATGATTAAGAGACTGGGACTAATGATTAAGAGACTGGAACTAATGATCCAGATACTGGGACTAATGATTAAGAGACTGGGACTAATGATTAAGAGACTGGAGCTAATGATCCAGATACTGGGACTAATGATTAAGAGACTGGGACTAATGATTAAGAGACTGGGACTAATGATCCAGATACTGGGACTAATGATTAAGAGACTGGGACTAATGATTAAGAGACTGGAACTAATGATCCAGATACTGGGACTAATGATTAAGAGACTGGGACTAATGATTAAGAGACTGGAACTAATGATCCAGATACTGGGACAAATGATTAAGAGACTGGGACTAATGATTAAGAGACTGGAGCTAATGATCCAGATACTGGGACTAATGATTAAGAGACTGGGACTAATGATTAAGAGACTGGGACTAATGATCCAGATACTGGGACTAATGATTAAGAGACTGGGACTAATGATTAAGAGACTGGAACTAATGATCCAGATACTGGGACTAATGATTAAGAGACTGGGACTAATGATTAAGAGACTGGAACTAATGATCCAGATACTGGGACTAATGATTAAGAGACTGGGACTAATGATTAAGAGACTGGAACTAATGATCCAGATACTGGGACTAATGATTAAGAGACTGGGACTAATGATTAAGAGACTGGAACTAATGATCCAGATACTGGGACTAATGATTAAGAGACTGGGACTAATGATTAAGAGACTGGAACTAATGATCCAGATACTGGGACTAATGATTAAGAGACTGGAACCAATGATCCAGATACTGGGACTAATGATTAAGAGACTGGAACTAATGATTAAGAGACTGGAACCAATGATCCAGATACTGGAACTAATGATCCAGATACTGGGACTAATGATTAAGAGACTGGAACCAATGATCCAGATACTGGGACTAATGATCCAGATACTGGGACTAATGATTAAGAGACTGGGACTAATGAATAAGAGACTGGGACTAATGAATAAGAGACTGGGACTAATGATCCAGAGACTGGGACTAATGAATAAGAGACTGGGACTAATGATCCAGATACTGGGACTAATGATTAAGAGACTGGAACTAATGAATAAGAGACTGGGACTAATGATCCAGAGACTGGGACTAATGAATAAGAGACTGGAACTAATGATCCAGATACTGGGACTAATGATTAAGAGACTGGAACTAATGATTAAGAGACTGGAACTAATGATCCAGATACTGGGACTAATGATTAAGAGACTGGAACTAATGATTAAGAGACTGGAACTAATGATCCAGATACTGGGACTAATGATTAAGAGACTGGAACTAATGATTAAGAGACTGGAACTAATGATCCAGATACTGGGACTAATGATTAAGAGACTGGGACTAATGATTAAGAGACTGGAACTAATGATCCAGATACTGGGACTAATGATTAAGAGACTGGGACTAATGATCCAGATACTGGGACTAATGATTAAGAGACTGGAACCAATGATCCAGATACTGGGACTAATGATTAAGAGACTGGAACCAATGATCCAGATACTGGGACTAATGATTAAGAGACTGGGACTAATGAATAAGAGACTGGAACTAATGATCCAGATACTGGGACTAATGATTAAGAGACTGGGACTAATGATCCAGATACTGGGACTAATGATTAAGAGACTGGAACCAATGATCCAGATACTGGGACTAATGATTAAGAGACTGGAACCAATGATCCAGATACTGGGACTAATGATTAAGAGACTGGAACCAATGATCCAGATACTGGGACTAATGATTAAGAGACTGGGACTAATGATCCAGATACTGGGACTAATGATTAAGAGACTGGAACCAATGATCCAGATACTGGGACTAATGATTAAGAGACTGGAACCAATGATCCAGATACTGGGACTAATGATTAAGAGACTGGAACCAATGATCCAGATACTGGGACTAATGATTAAGAGACTGGGACTAATGATCCAGATACTGGGACTAATGATTAAGAGACTGGAACCAATGATCCAGATACTGGGACTAATGATTAAGAGACTGGGACTAATGAATAAGAGACTGGAACTAATGATCCAGATACTGGGACTAATGATTAAGAGACTGGAACCAATGATCCAGATACTGGGACTAATGATTAAGAGACTGGGACTAATGAATAAGAGACTGGAACTAATGATCCAGATACTGGGACTAATGATTAAGAGACTGGGACTAATGATCCAGATACTGGGACAAATGATTAAGAGACTGGGACTAATGATTAAGAGACTGGAGCTAATGATCCAGATACTGGGACTAATGATTAAGAGACTGGGACTAATGATTAAGAGACTGGAGCTAATGATCCAGATACTGGGACTAATGATTAAGAGACTGGGACTAATGATTAAGAGACTGGAGCTAATGATCCAGATACTGGGACTAATGATTAAGAGACTGGGACTAATGATCCAGATACTGGGACTAATGATCCAGATACTGGGACTAATGATTAAGAGACTGGGACTAATGATTAAGAGACTGGAGCTAATGATCCAGATACTGGGACTAATGATTAAGAGACTGGGACTAATGATTAAGAGACTGGAGCTAATGATCCAGATACTGGGACTAATGATTAAGAGACTGGGACTAATGATCCAGATACTGGGACTAATGATTAAGAGACTGGGACTAATGATTAAGAGACTGGAACTAATGATTAAGAGACTGGAACTAATGATCCAGATACTGGGACAAATGATTAAGAGACTGGGACTAATGATTAAGAGACTGGAGCTAATGATCCAGATACTGGGACTAATGATTAAGAGACTGGGACTAATGATCCAGATACTGGGACTAATGATCCAGATACTGGGACTAATGATTAAGAGACTGGGACTAATGATTAAGAGACTGGAACTAATGATCCAGATACTGGGACTAATGATTAAGAGACTGGAACCAATGATCCAGATACTGGGACTAATGATCCAGATACTGGGACTAATGATTAAGAGACTGGGACTAATGATTAAGAGACTGGAACCAATGATCCAGATACTGGGACTAATGATCCAGATACTGGGACTAATGATTAAGAGACTGGGACTAATGATTAAGAGACTGGAACTAATGATCCAGATACTGGGACAAATGATTAAGAGACTGGGACTAATGATTAAGAGACTGGAGCTAATGATCCAGATACTGGGACTAATGATTAAGAGACTGGGACTAATGATCCAGATACTGGGACTAATGATTAAGAGACTGGGACTAATGATCCAGATACTGGGACTAATGATTAAGAGACTGGGACTAATGATTAAGAGACTGGGACTAATGATCCAGATACTGGGACTAATGATCCAGAGACTGGGACTAATGATTAAGAGACTGGGACTAATGATTAAGAGACTGGGACTAATGATTAAGAGACTGGGACTAATTATCCAGATACTGGGACTAATGATTAAGAGACTGGGACTAATGATCCAGATACTGGGACTAATGATTAAGAGACTGGGACTAATGATTAAGAGACTGGAGCTAATGATCCAGAGACTGGGACTAATGATTAAGAGACTGGGACTAATGATCCAGATACTGGGACTAATGATTAAGAGACTGGGACTAATGATTAAGAGACTGGGACTAATGATCCAGATACTGGGACTAATGATTAAGAGACTGGGACTAATGATTAAGAGACTGGGACTAATTATCCAGATACTGGGACTAATGATTAAGAGACTGGGACTAATGATTAAGAGACTGGGACTAATTATCCAGATACTGGGACTAATGATTAAGAGACTGGGACTAATGATTAAGAGACTGGAACTAATGATCCAGATACTGGGACTAATGATTAAGAGACTGGGACTAATGATCCAGATACTGGGATTAATGATCCAGATACTGGGACTAATGATTAAGAGACTGGAACTAATGATCCAGATACTGGGACTAATGATTAAGAGACTGGGACTAATGATCCAGATACTGGGATTAATGATCCAGATACTGGGACTAATGATTAAGAGACTGGGACTAATGATCCAGATACTGGGATTAATGATCCAGATACTGGGACTAATGATTAAGAGACTGGAACTAATGATCCAGATACTGGGACTAATGATTAAGAGACTGGAACTAATGATCCAGATACTGGGACTAATGATTAAGAGACTGGGACTAATGATCCAGATACTGGGATTAATGATCCAGATACTGGGACTAATGATTAAGAGACTGGAACTAATGATCCAGATACTGGGACTAATGATTAAGAGACTGGAACTAATGATCCAGATACTGGGACTAATGATTAAGAGACTGGGACTAATGATCCAGATACTGGGATTAATGATCCAGATACTGGGACTAATGATTAAGAGACTGGGACTAATGATCCAGATACTGGGATTAATGATCCAGATACTGGGACTAATGATTAAGAGACTGGAACTAATGATCCAGATACTGGGACTAATGATTAAGAGACTGGGACTAATGATCCAGATACTGGGATTAATGATCCAGATACTGGGACTAATGATTAAGAGACTGGGACTAATGATCCAGATACTGGGACTAATGATTAAGAGACTGGGACTAATGATCCAGATACTGGGATTAATGATCCAGATACTGGGACTAATGATTAAGAGACTGGAACTAATGATCCAGATACTGGGACTAATGATTAAGAGACTGGGACTAATGATCCAGATACTGGGATTAATGATTAAGAGACTGGAACTAATGATCCAGATACTGGGACTAATGATTAAGAGACTGGAACTAATGATCCAGATACTGGGACTAATGATTAAGAGACTGGGACTAATGATCCAGATACTGGGATTAATGATCCAGATACTGGGACTAATGATTAAGAGACTGGGACTAATGATCCAGATACTGGGACTAATGATTAAGAGACTGGGACTAATGATCCAGATACTGGGATTAATGATTAAGAGACTGGAACTAATGATCCAGATACTGGGACGAATGATTAAGAGACTGGGACTAATGATCCAGATACTGGGACTAATGATTAAGAGACTGGAACTAATGATCCAGATACTGGGACTAATGATTAAGAGACTGGAACTAATGATCCAGATACTGGGACTAATGATTAAGAGACTGGGACTAATGATCCAGATACTGGGATTAATGATTAAGAGACTGGAACTAATGATCCAGATACTGGGACTAATGATTAAGAGACTGGGACTAATGATCCAGATACTGGGACTAATGATTAAGAGACTGGAACTAATGATCCAGATACTGGGACTAATGATTAAGAGACTGGGACTAATGATCCAGATACTGGGACTAATGATTAAGAGACTGGAACTAATGATCCAGATACTGGGATTAATGATTAAGAGACTGGAACTAATGATCCAGATACTGGGACTAATGATTAAGAGACTGGGACTAATGATCCAGATACTGGGACTAATGATTAAGAGACTGGAACTAATGATCCAGATACTGGGACTAATGATTAAGAGACTGGGACTAATGATCCAGATACTGGGATTAATGATTAAGAGACTGGAACTAATGATCCAGATACTGGGACTCATGATTAAGAGACTGGGACTAATGATCCAGATACTGGGACTAATGATTAAGAGACTGGAACTAATGATCCAGATACTGGGACTAATGATTAAGAGACTGGGACTAATGATCCAGATACTGGGACTAATGATTAAGAGACTGGAACTAATGATCCAGATACTGGGACTAATGATTAAGAGACTGGGACTAATGATCCAGATACTGGGACTAATGATTAAGAGACTGGAACTAATGATCCAGATACTGGGACTAATGATTAAGAGACTGGAACTAATGATCCAGATACTGGGACTAATGATTAAGAGACTGGGACTAATGATCCAGATACTGGGATTAATGATTAAGAGACTGGAACTAATGATCCAGATACTGCGACTAATGATTAAGAGACTGGGACTAATGATCCAGATACTGGGACTAATGATTAAGAGACTGGAACTAATGATCCAGATACTGGGACTAATGATTAAGAGACTGGGACTAATGATCCAGATACTGGGATTAATGATCCAGATACTGGGACTAATGATTAAGAGACTGGGACTAATGATCCAGATACTGGGACTAATGATTAAGAGACTGGGACTAATGATCCAGATACTGGGATTAATGATCCAGATACTGGGACTAATGATTAAGAGACTGGAACTAATGATCCAGATACTGGGACTAATGATTAAGAGACTGGAACTAATGATCCAGATACTGGGACTAATGATTAAGAGACTGGGACTAATGATCCAGTTACTGGGACTAATGATTAAGAGACTGGAACTAATGATCCAGAGACTCTGACTAATGATTAAGAGACTGGGACTAATGATCCAGATACTGGAACTAATGATCCAGAGACTGGGACTAATGATTAAGAGACTGGAAATAATGATCCAGATACTGGGATTAGTGATCCAGATACTGGGACTAATGATTAAGAGACTGGAACTAATGATCCAGATATTGGGACTAATGATTAAGAGACTGGGACTAATGATCCAGATACTGGGACTAATGATTAAGAGACTGGGACTAATGATTAAGAGACTGGAACTAATGATCCAGATATTGGGACTAATGATCCAGAGACTGGGACTAATGATCCAGATACTGGGACTAATGATTAAGAGACTGGGACTAATGATTAAGAGACTGGAACTAATGATTAAGAGACTGGGACTAATGATTAAGAGACTGGGACTAATGATTAAGAGACTGGGACTAATGATTAAGAGACTGGGACTAATGATTAAGAGACTGGAAATAATGATTAAGAGACTGGGACTAATGATTAAGAGACTGGAAATAATGATCCAGATATTGGGACTAATGATCCAGAGACTGGGACTAATGATCCAGATACTGGGACTAATGATTAAGAGACTGGGACTAATGATCCAGATACTGGGACTAATGATTAAGAGACTGGAACTAATGATCCAGAGACTCTGACTAATGATTAAGAGACTGGGACTAATGATTAAGAGACTGGAACTAATGATCCAGATACTGGGACTAATGATTAAGAGACTGGAACTAATGATCCAGATACTGGGACTAATGATTAAGAGACTGGGACTAATGATTAAGAGACTGGAACTAATGATCCAGATACTGGGACTAATGATTAAGAGACTGGAACTAATGATCCAGAGACTCTGACTAATGATTAAGAGACTGGAACTAATGATCCAGATACTGGGACTAATGATTAAGAGACTGGAACTAATGATCCAGATACTGGGACTAATGATTAAGAGACTGGAACTAATGATCCAGAGACTCTGACTAATGATTAAGAGACTGGGACTAATGATTAAGAGACTGGAACTAATGATCCAGATACTGGGACTAATGATTAAGAGACTGGAACTAATGATCCAGATACTGGGACTAATGATTAAGAGACTGGAACTAATGATCCAGATACTGGGACTAATGATTAAGAGACTGGAAATAATGATCCAGATACTGGGACAAATGATTAAGAGACTGGGACTAATGATCCAGATATTGGGACTAATGATTAAGAGACTGGGACTAATGATCCAGATATTGGGACTAATGATTAAGAGACTGGGACTAATGATTAAGAGACTGGAAATAATGATCCAGATATTGGGACTAATGATCCAGAGACTGGGACTAATGATCCAGATACTGGGACTAATGATTAAGAGACTGGGACTAATGATTAAGAGACTGGAAATAATGATCCAGATATTGGGACTAATGATCCAGAGACTGGGACTAATGATCCAGATACTGGAACTAATGATCCAGAGACTGGGACTAATGATTAAGAGACTGGAAATAATGATCCAGAGACTGGGACTAATGATCCAGATACTGGGACAAATGATTAAGAGACTGGGACTAATGATCCAGATATTGGGACTAATGATTAAGAGACTGGGACTAATGATCCAGATATTGGGACTAATGATTAAGAGACTGGGACTAATGATTAAGAGACTGGAACTAATGATCCAGATACTGGGACGAATGATTAAGAGACTGGAACTAATGATCCAGAGACTCTGACTAATGATTAAGAGACTGGGACTAATGATCCAGATACTGGAACTAATGATCCAGAGACTGGGACTAATGATTAAGAGACTGGAAATAATGATCCAGAGACTGGGACTAATGATCCAGATACTGGGACAAATGATTAAGAGACTGGGACTAATGATCCAGATATTGGGACTAATGATTAAGAGACTGGGACTAATGATCCAGATATTGGGACTAATGATTAAGAGACTGGGACTAATGATTAAGAGACTGGAACTAATGATCCAGAGACTGGGACTAATGATCCAGATATTGGGACTAATGATTAAGAGACTGGAACTAATGATCCAGAGACTGGGACTAATGATCCAGATATTGGGACTAATGATTAAGAGACTGGGACTAATGATTAAGAGACTGGAACTAATGATCCAGAGACTGGGACTAATGATCCAGATATTGGGACTAATGATTAAGAGACTGGGACTAATGATTAAGAGACTGGAACTAATGATCCAGAGACTGGGACTAATGATCCAGATATTGGGACTAATGATTAAGAGACTGGGACTAATGATCCAGATACTGGGACTAATGATTAAGAGACTGGGACTAATGATCCAGATACTGGGACTAATGATTAAGAGACTGGGACTAATGATTAAGAGACTGGAACTAATGATCCAGAGACTGGGACTAATGATCCAGATATTGGGACTAATGATTAAGAGACTGGGACTAATGATCCAGATACTGGGACTAATGATTAAGAGACTGGAAATAATGATCCAGATATTGGGACTAATGATTAAGAGACTGGGACTAATGATTAAGAGACTGGAACTAATGATCCAGAGACTGGGACTAATGATCCAGATATTGGGACTAATGATTAAGAGACTGGGACTAATGATCCAGATACTGGGACTAATGATTAAGAGACTGGGACTAATGATCCAGATACTGGGACTAATGATTAAGAGACTGGAAATAATGATCCAGATATTGGGACTAATGATTAAGAGACTGGGACTAATGATTAAGAGACTGGAACTAATGATCCAGAGACTGGGACTAATGATCCAGATATTGGGACTAATGATTAAGAGACTGGGACTAATGATCCAGATACTGGGACTAATGATTAAGAGACTGGAAATAATGATCCAGATATTGGGACTAATGATTAAGAGACTGGGACTAATGATTAAGAGACTGGAACTAATGATCCAGAGACTGGGACTAATGATCCAGATATTGGGACTAATGATTAAGAGACTGGGACTAATGATCCAGATACTGGGACTAATGATTAAGAGACTGGGACTAATGATCCAGATACTGGGACTAATGATTAAGAGACTGGAAATAATGATCCAGATACTGGGACTAATGATTAAGAGACTGGGACTAATGATTAAGAGACTGGGACTAATGATCCAGATACTGGGACTAATGATTAAGAGACTGGGACTAATGATTAAGAGACTGGGACTAATGATCCGGATACTGGGACTAATGATGCGGAGACTGGGACTAATGATCCGGATACTGGGACTAATGATGCGGAGACTTGGACTAATGATCCAGATACTGGGACTAATGATTAAGAGACTGGGACTAATGATCCAGATACTGGGACTAATGATCCGGATACTGGGACTAATGATGCGGAGACTGGGACTAATGATCCAGATACTGGGACTAATGATTAAGAGACTGGGACTAATGATTAAGAGACTGGAAATAATGATCCAGATACTGGGACTAATGATTAAGAGACTGGGACTAATGATCAAGATACTGGGACTAATGATTAAGAGACTGGGACTAATGATTAAGAGACTGGGACTAATGATCCAGATACTGGGACTAATGATTCAGAGACTGGGACTAATGATTAAGAGACTGGGACTAATGATCCAGATACTGGGACTAATGATTAAGAGACTGGGACAAATGATCCAGATACTGGGACTAATGATGCGGAGACTGGGACTAATGATCCAGATACTGGGACTAATGATCCAGAGACTGGGACTAATGATTAAGAGACTGGGACTAATGATCCAGATACTGGGACTAATGATTAAGAGACTGGGACTAATGATCCAGATACTGGGACTAATGATTAAGAGACTGGGACTAATGATCCAGATACTGGGACTAATGATCCAGATACTGGGACTAATGATTAAGAGACTGGGACTAATGATCCAGATACTGGGACTAATGATCCAGATACTGGGACTAATGATTAAGAGACTGGGACTAATGATCCAGATACTGGGACTAATGATCCGGATACTGGGACTAATGATTAAGAGACTGGGACTAATGATTAAGAGACTGGGACTAATGATCCAGATACTGGGACTAATGATTAAGAGACTGGGACTAATGATTAAGAGACTGGGACTAATGATTAAGAGACTGGGACTAATGATCCAGATACTGGGACTAATGATCCAGATACTGGGACTAATGATCCAGATACTGGGACTAATGATCCAGATACTGGGACTAATGATCCAGATACTGGGACTAATGATTAAGAGACTGGGACTAATGATCCAGATACTGGGACAAATGATCCGGATACTGGGACTAATGATTAAGAGACTGGGAATAATGATTAAGAGACTGGGACTAATGATTAAGAGACTGGGACTAATTATCCAGATACTGGGACTAATGATTAAGAGACTGGGACTAATGATTAAGAGACTGGAGCTAATGATCCAGATACTGGGACTAATGATTAAGAGACTGGGACTAATGATCCAGATACTGGGACAAATGATCCGGATACTGGGACTAATGATTAAGAGACTGGGACTAATGATTAAGAGACTGGGACTAATGATTAAGAGACTGGGACTAATGATCCAGATACTGGGACTAATGATTAAGAGACTGGGACTAATGATTAAGAGACTGGAGCTAATGATCCAGATACTGGGACTAATGATTAAGAGACTGGGACTAATGATCCAGATACTGGGACTAATGATTAAGAGACTGGGACTAATGATCCAGATACTGGGACTAATGATTAAGAGACTGGGACAAATGATCCAGATACTGGGACTGATGATTAAGAGACTGGGACTAATGATCCAGATACTGGGACTAATGATTAAGAGACTGGGACTAATGATCCAGATACTGGGACTAATGATTAAGAGACTGGGACTAATGATCCAGATACTGGGACTAATGATTAAGAGACTGGGACTAATGATTAAGAGACTGGAGCTAATGATCCAGATACTGGGACTAATGATTAAGAGACTGGGACTAATGATCCAGATACTGGGACTAATGATTAAGAGACTGGGACTAATGATTAAGAGACTGGAGCTAATGATCCAGATACTGGGACTAATGATTAAGAGACTGGGACTAATGATCCAGATACTGGGACTAATGATTAAGAGACTGGGACTAATGATCCAGATACTGGGACTAATGATTAAGAGACTGGGACTAATGATTAAGAGACTGGGACTAATGATTAAGAGACTGGAGCTAATGATCCAGATACTGGGACTAATGATTAAGAGACTGGGACTAATGATTAAGAGACTGGAGCTAATGATCCAGATACTGGGACTAATGATTAAGAGACTGGGACTAATGATCCAGATACTGGGACTAATGATTAAGAGACTGGGACTAATGATCCAGATACTGGGACTAATGATTAAGAGACTGGGACTAATGATTAAGAGACTGGAGCTAATGATCCAGATACTGGGACTAATGATTAAGAGACTGGGTCTAATGATCCAGATACTGGGACTAATGATTAAGAGACTGGGACTAATGATCCAGATACTGGGACTGATGATTAAGAGACTGGGACTAATGATTAAGAGACTGGGACTAATGATCCAGATACTGGGACTAATGATCCAGAGACTGGGACTAATGATTAAGAGACTGGGACTAATGATCCAGATACTGGGACTAATGATCCGGATACTGGGACTAATGATTAAGAGACTGGGACTAATGATTAAGAGACTGGGACTAATTATCCAGATACTGGGACTAATGATTAAGAGACTGGGACTAATGATCCAGATACTGGGACTAATGATTAAGAGACTGGGACTAATGATTAAGAGACTGGAGCTAATGATCCAGATACTGGGACTAATGATTAAGAGACTGGGACTAATGATTAAGAGACTGGGACTAATGATTAAGAGACTGGAGCTAATGATCCAGATGCTGGGACTAATGATTAAGAGACTGGAGCTAATGATCCAGAGACTGGGACTAATGATCCAGAGACTGGGACTAATGATCCAGATACTGGGACCAATGATTAAGAGACTGGGACTAATGATCCAGAGACTGGGACTAATGATTAAGAGACTGGGACTAATGATCCAGAGACTGGGACTAATGATCCAGAGACTGGGACTAATTATCCAGATACTGGGACTAATGATTAAGAGACTGGGACTAATGATTAAGAGTCTGGGACTAATGATTAAGAGACTGGAGCTAATGATCCAGATACCGGGACTAATGATCCAGAGACTGGGACTAATGATCCAGAGACTGGGACTAATGATCCAGATACTGGGACTAATGATTAAGAGACTGGGACTAATGATTAAGAGACTGGGACTAATGATTAAGAGTCTGGGACTAATGATCCAGATACTGGGACTAATGATCCAGATACTGGGATTAATGATCCAGATACTGGGACTAATGATTAAGAGACTGGGACTAATGATTAAGAGACTGGGACTAATGATCCAGATACTGGGACTAATGATTAAGAGTCTGGGACTAATGATCCAGATACTGGGACTAATGATCCAGATACTGGGACTAATGATTAAGATTCTGGGACTAATGATCCAGATACTGGGACTAATGATCCAGATACTGGGATTAATGATCCAGATACTGGGACTAATGATTAAGAGACTGGAAATAATGATCCAGATACTGGGATTAATGATCCAGATACTGGGACTAATGATTAAGAGACTGGGACTAATGATCCAGATACTGGGATTAATGATCCAGATACTGGGACTAATGATTAAGAGACTGGGACTAATGATTCGGATACTGGGACTAATGATTAAGAGACTGGGACTAATGATCCAGATACTGGGACTAATGATTAAGAGACTGGGACTAATGATCCAGATACTGGGACTGATGATTAAGAGACTGGGACTAATGATCCAGATACTGGGATTAATGATCCAGATACTGGGACTAATGATTAAGAGACTGGGACTAATGATCCAGATACTGGGACTAATGATTAAGAGACTGGGACTAATGATCCAGATACTGGGACTAATGATTAAGAGACTGGGACTAATGATCCAGATACTGGGACTAATGATTAAGAGACTGAGACTAATGATCCAGATACTGGGACTAATGATTAAGAGACTGGAACTAATGATCCAGATACTGGGACTAATGATTAAGAGACTGGGACTAATGATTAAGAGACTGGAACTAATGATCCAGATACTGGGACTAATGATTAAGAGACTGGGACTAATGATCCAGATACTGGGACTAATGATTAAGAGACTGGGACTAATGATCCAGATACTGGGATTAATGATCCAGATACTGGGACTAATGATTAAGATACTGGGACTAATGATCCAGATACTGGGATTAATGATCCAGATACTGGGACTAATGATTAAGAGACTGGAACTAATGATCCAGATACTGGGACTAATGATTAAGAGACTGGGACTAATGATCCAGATACTGGGACTAATGATTAAGATACTGGGACTAATGATCCAGATACTGGGATTAATGATCCAGATACTGGGACTAATGATTAAGAGACTGGAACTAATGATCCAGATACTGGGACTAATGATTAAGAGACTGGGACTAATGATCCAGATACTGGGATTAATGATCCAGATACTGGGACTAATGATTAAGAGACTGGAACTAATGATCCAGATACTGGGACTAATGATTAAGAGACTGGGACTAATGATCCAGATACTGGGATTAATGATCCAGATACTGGGACTAATGATTAAGAGACTGGAACTAATGATCCAGATACTGGGACTAATGATTAAGAGACTGGAACTAATGATCCAGAGACTGGGACTAATGATTAAGAGCCTGGAACTAATGATCCAGATACTGGGACTAATGATTAAGAGACTGGAACTAATGATCCAGATACTGGGACTAATGATTAAGAGACTGGGACTAATGATCCAGATACTGGGACTAATGATTAAGAGACTGGAACTAATGATCCAGATACTGGGACTAATGATTAAGAGACTGGAACTAATGATCCAGATACTGGGACTAATGATTAAGAGACTGGGACTAATGATCCAGATACTGGGACTAATGATTAAGAGACTGGAACTAATGATCCAGATACTGGGACTAATGATTAAGAGACTGGAACTAATGATCCAGATACTGGGACTAATGATTAAGAGACTGGGACTAATGATCCAGATACTGGGACTAATGATTAAGAGACTGGAACTAATGATCCAGATACTGGGACTAATGATTAAGAGACTGGAACTAATGATCCAGATACTGGGACTAATGATTAAGAGACTGGGACTAATGATCCAGATACTGGGACTAATGATTAAGAGACTGGAACTAATGATCCAGATACTGGGACTAATGATTAAGAGACTGGAACTAACGATCCAGATACTGGGACTAATGATTAAGAGACTGGAACTAATGATCCAGAGACTCTGACTAATGATTAAGAGACTGGAACTAATGATCCAGATACTGGGACGAATGATTAAGAGACTGGAACTAATGATCCAGAGACTGGGACTAATGATTAAGAGACTGGGACTAATGATTAAGAGACTGGGACTAATGATCCAGATACTGGGACTAATGATCCAGAGACTGGGACTAATGATTAAGAGACTGGGACTAATGATCCAGATACTGGGACTAATGATCCGGATACTGGGACTAATGATTAAGAGACTGGGACTAATGATTAAGAGACTGGGACTAATGATTAAGAGACTGGGACTAATTATCCAGATACTGGGACTAATGATTAAGAGATTGGGACTAATGATCCAGATACTGGGACTAATGATTAAGAGACTGGGACTAATGATTAAGAGACTGGGACTAATGATCCAGATACTGGGACTAATGATTAAGAGACTGGGACTACTGATCCAGATACTGGGACTGATGATTAAGAGACTGGGACTAATGATCCAGATACTGGGACTAATGATCCAGATACTGGGACTAATGATTAAGAGACTGGGACTAATGATCCAGATACTGGGACTAATGATCCGGATACTGGGACTAATGATTAAGAGACTGGGACTAATGATTAAGAGACTGGGACTAATGATTAAGAGACTGGGACTAATTATCCAGATACTGGGACTAATGATTAAGAGACTGGGACTAATGATCCAGATACTGGGACTAATGATTAAGAGACTGGGACTAATGTTTAAGAGACTGGGACTAATGATCCAGATACTGGGACTAATGATTAAGAGACTGGGACTAATGATTAAGAGACTGGGACGACTGATCCAGATACTGGGACTGATGATTAAGAGACTGGGACTAATGATTAAGAGACTGGGACTAATGATTAAGAGACTGGGACTAATGATCCAGATACTGGGACTAATGATTAAGAGACTGGGACTACTGATCCAGATACTGGGACAGATGATTAAGAGACTGGGACTAATGATTAAGAGACTGGGACTAATGATCCAGATACTGGGACTAATGATCCAGATACTGGGACTAATGATTAAGAGACTGGGACTAATGATCCAGATACTGGGACTAATGATCCAGATACTGGGACTAATGATTAAGAGACTGGGACTAATGATTAAGAGACTGGGACTAATGATCCAGATACTGTGACTAATGATTAAGAGACTGGGACTACTGATCCAGATACTGGGACTGATGATTAAGAGACTGGGACTAATGATTAAGAGACTGGGACTAATGATCCAGATACTGGGACTAATGATCCAGATACTGGGACTAATGATTAAGAGACTGGGACTAATGATCCAGATACTGGGACTAATGATCCGGATACTGGGACTAATGATTAAGAGACTGGGACTAATGATTAAGAGACTGGGACTAATTATCCAGATACTGGGACTAATGATTAAGAGACTGGGACTAATGATCCAGATACTGGGACTAATGATTAAGAGACTGGGACTAATGATTAAGAGACTGGGACTAATGATCCAGATACTGGGACTAATGATTAAGAGACTGGGACTACTGATCCAGATACTGGGACTGATGATTAAGAGACTGGGACTAATGATTAAGAGACTGGGACTAATGATCCAGATACTGGGACTAATGATCCGGATACTGGGACTAATGATTAAGAGACTGGGACTAATGATTAAGAGACTGGGACTAATGATTAAGAGACTGGGACTAATGATCCAGATACTGGGACTGATGATTAAGAGACTGGGACTAATGATTAAGAGACTGGGACTAATGATCCAGATACTGGGACTAATGATTAAGAGACTGGGACTAATGATCCAGATACTGGGACTAATGATTAAGAGACTGGGACTAATGATCCAGATACTGGGACTGATGATTAAGAGACTGGGACTAATGATTAAGAGACTGGGACTAATGATCCAGATACTGGGACTAATGATCCAGAGACTGGGACTAATGATTAAGAGACTGGGACTAATGATCCAGATACTGGGACTAATGATCCGGATACTGGGACTAATGATTAAGAGACTGGGACTAATGATTAAGAGACTGGGACTAATGATTAAGAGACTGGGACTAATTATCCAGATACTGGGACTAATGATTAAGAGACTGGGACTAATTATCCAGATACTGGGACTAATGATTAAGAGACTGGGACTAATGATTAAGAGACTGGAGCTAATGATCCAGATACTGGGACTAATGATTAAGAGACTGGGACTAATGATCCAGATACTGGGACTAATGATTAAGAGACTGGGACTAATGATCCAGATACTGGGACTAATGATTAAGAGACTGGAACTAATGATCCAGATACTGGGATTAATGATCCAGATACTGGGACTAATGATTAAGAGACTGGAACTAATGATCCAGAGACTCTGACTAATGATTAAGAGACTGGAACTAATGATCCAGATACTGGAACTAATGATCCAGAGACTGGGACTAATGATTAAGAGACTGGGACTAATTATCCAGATACTGGGACTAATGATTAAGAGACTGGGACTAATGATTAAGAGACTGGGACTAATTATCCAGATACTGGGACTAATGATTAAGAGACTGGGACTAATGATTAAGAGACTGGGACTAATGATTAAGAGACTGGGACTAATTATCCAGATACTGGGACTAATGATTAAGAGACTGGGACTAATGATTAAGAGACTGGGACTAATTAACCAGATACTGGGACTAATGATTAAGAGACTGGGACTAATGATTAAGAGAGTGGGACTAATGATCCAGATACTGGGACTAATGATTAAGAGACTGGGACTAATGATTAAGAGACTGGGACTAATGATTAAGAGACTGGAGCTAATGATCCAGAGACTGGGACTAATGATCCAGATACTGGGACCAATGATTAAGAGACTGGGACTAATGATTAAGAGACTGGAGCTAATGATCCAGAGACTGGGACTAATGATCCAGATACTGGGACCAATGATTAAGAGACTGGGACTAATGATTAAGAGACTGGAGCTAATGATCCAGAGACTGGGACTAATGATCCAGATACTGGGACTAATGATTAAGAGACTGGGACTAATGATTAAGAGACTGGAGCTAATGATCCAGAGACTGGGACTAATGATTAAGAGACTGGGACTAATTAACCAGATACTGGGACTAATGATTAAGAGACTGGGACTAATGATTAAGAGAGTGGGACTAATGATCCAGATACTGGGACTAATGATTAAGAGACTGGGACTAATTAACCAGATACTGGGACTAATGATTAAGAGACTGGGACTAATGATTAAGAGAGTGGGACTAATGATCCAGATACTGGGACTAATGATTAAGAGACTGGGACTAATGATTAAGAGACTGGGACTAATGATTAAGAGACTGGAGCTAATGATCCAGAGACTGGGACTAATGATCCAGATACTGGGACTAATGATTAAGAGACTGGGACTAATGATCCAGATACTGGGACTAATGATTAAGAGACTGGGACTAATGATTAAGAGACTGGGACTAATGATTAAGAGACTGGAGCTAATGATCCAGAGACTGGGACTAATGATCCAGATACTGGGACTAATGATTAAGAGACTGGGACTAATTAACCAGATACTGGGACTAATGATTAAGAGACTGGGACTAATGATTAAGAGAGTGGGACTAATGATCCAGATACTGGGACTAATGATTAAGAGACTGGGACTAATGATTAAGAGACTGGGACTAATGATTAAGAGACTGGAGCTAATGATCCAGAGACTGGGACTAATGATCCAGATACTGGGACTAATGATTAAGAGACTGGGACTAATGATCCAGATACTGGGACTAATGATTAAGAGACTGGGACTAATGATTAAGAGACTGGGACTAATGATTAAGAGACTGGAGCTAATGATCCAGAGACTGGGACTAATGATCCAGATACTGGGACCAATGATTAAGAGACTGGGACTAATGATTAAGAGACTGGGACTAATGATCCAGAGACTGGGACTAATGATTAAGAGACTGGGACTAATGATCCAGAGACTGGGACTAATGATCCAGAGACTGGGACTAATTATCCAGATACTGGGACTAATGATTAAGAGACTGGGACTAATGATCCAGATACTGGGACTAATGATTAAGAGTCTGGGACTAATGATTAAGAGACTGGAGCTAATGATCCAGATACCGGGACTAATGATTAAGAGTCTGGGACTAATGATCCAGAGACTGGGACTAATGATCCAGAGACTGGGACTAATGATCCAGATACCGGGACTAATGATCCAGAGACTGGGACTAATGATCCAGATACTGGGACTAATGATCCAGATACTGGGATTAATGATCCAGATACTGGGACTAATGATTAAGAGTCTGGGACTAATGATTAAGAGACTCGGACTAATGATCCAGATACTGGGACTAATGATTAAGAGTCTGGGACTAATGATCCAGAGACTGGGACTAATGATCCAGAGACTGGGACTAATGATCCAGATACCGGGACTAATGATCCAGAGACTGGGACTAATGATCCAGATACTGGGACTAATGATCCAGATACTGGGATTAATGATCCAGATACTGGGACTAATGATTAAGAGTCTGGGACTAATGATTAAGAGACTCGGACTAATGATCCAGATACTGGGACTAATGATTAAGAGACTGGGACTAATGATTAAGAGACTGGGACTAATGATTAAGAGTCTGGGACTAATGATCCAGATACTGGGACTAATGATCCAGATACTGGGATTAATGATCCAGATACTGGGACTAATGATTAAGAGACTGGGACTAATGATTAAGAGACTGGGACTAATGATCCAGATACTGGGACTAATGATTAAGAGTCTGGGACTAATGATCCAGATACTGGGACTAATGATCCAGATACTGGGACTAATGATTAAGAGTCTGGGACTAATGATCCAGATACTGGGACTAATGATCCAGATACTGGGATTAATGATCCAGATACTGGGACTAATGATTAAGATACTGGAACTAATGATCCAGATACTGGGATTAATGATCCAGATACTGGGACTAATGATTAAGAGACTGGGACTAATGATCCAGATACTGGGATTATTGATCCAGATACTGGGACTAATGATTAAGAGACTGGGACTAATGATCCAGATACTGGGACTAATGATTAAGAGACTGGGACTAATGATCCAGATACTGGGACTAATGATTAAGAGACTGGGACTAATGATCCAGATACTGGGACTAATGATTAAGAGACTGGGACTAATGATCCAGATACTGGGATTAATGATCCAGATACTGGGACTAATGATTAAGAGACTGGAACTAATGATCCAGATACTGGGACTAATGATTAAGAGACTGGAACTAATGATCCAGATACTGGGACTAATGATTAAGAGACTGGGACTAATGATCCAGATACTGGGACTAATGATTAAGAGACTGGGACTAATGATCCAGATACTGGGACTAATGATCCAGAGACTGGGACTAATGATTAAGAGACTGGGACTAATTATCCAGATACTGGGACTAATGATTAAGAGACTGGGACTAATGATTAAGAGACTGGGACTAATTATCCAGATACTGGGACTAATGATTAAGAGACTGGGACTAATGATTAAGAGACTGGGACTAATGATTAAGAGACTGGGACTAATTATCCAGATACTGGGACTAATGATCCAGAGACTGGGACTAATGATTAAGAGACTGGGACTAATTATCCAGATACTGGGACTAATGATTAAGAGACTGGGACTAATGATTAAGAGACTGGGACTAATTATCCAGATACTGGGACTAATGATTAAGAGACTGGGACTAATGATTAAGAGACTGGGACTAATGATTAAGAGACTGGGACTAATTATCCAGATACTGGGACTAATGATTAAGAGACTGGGACTAATGATTAAGAGACTGGGACTAATTATCCAGATACTGGGACTAATGATCCAGAGACTGGGACTAATGATTAAGAGACTGGGACTAATGATCCAGATACTGGGACTAATGATCCAGAGACTGGGACTAATGATTAAGAGACTGGGACTAATTATCCAGATACTGGGACTAATGATTAAGAGACTGGGACTAATGATTAAGAGACTGGGACTAATTATCCAGATACTGGGACTAATGATTAAGAGACTGGGACTAATGATTAAGAGACTGGGACTAATGATTAAGAGACTGGGACTAATTATCCAGATACTGGGACTAATGATTAAGAGACTGGGACTAATGATTAAGAGACTGGGACTAATTATCCAGATACTGGGACTAATGATTAAGAGACTGGGACTAATGATTAAGAGACTGGGACTAATGATCCAGATACTGGGACTAATGATTAAGAGACTGGGACTAATGATTAAGAGAGTGGGACTAATTATCCAGATACTGGGACTAATGATTAAGAGACTGGGACTAATGATTAAGAGAGTGGGACTAATTATCCAGATACTGGGACTAATGATTAAGAGACTGGGACTAATGATTAAGAGACTGGGACTAATGATCCAGATACTGGGACTAATGATTAAGAGACTGGGACTAATGATTAAGAGAGTGGGACTAATTATCCAGATACTGGGACTAATGATTAAGAGACTGGGACTAATGATTAAGAGACTGGGACTAATGATCCAGATACTGGGACTAATGATTAAGAGACTGGGACTAATGATTAAGAGACTGGGACTAATGATTAAGAGACTGGAGCTAATGATCCAGAGACTGGGACTAATGATCCAGAGACTGGGACTAATGATCCAGATACTGGGACCAATGATTAAGAGAGTGGGACTAATTATCCAGATACTGGGACTAATGATCCAGAGACTGGGACTAATGATTAAGAGACTGGGACTAATGATCCAGAGACTGGGACTAATGATCCAGAGACTGGGACTAATTATCCAGATACTGGGACTAATGATTAAGAGACTGGGACTAATGATCCAGATACTGGGACTAATGATTAAGAGTCTGGGACTAATGATTAAGAGACTGGATCTAATGATCCAGATACCGGGACTAATGATCCAGAGACTGGGACTAATGATCCAGAGACTGGGACTAATGATCCAGATACCGGGACTAATGATCCAGAGACTGGGACTAATGATCCAGATACTGGGACTAATGATCCAGATACTGGGATTAATGATCCAGATACTGGGACTAATGATTAAGAGTCTGGGACTAATGATTAAGAGACTGGGACTAATGATTAAGAGACTGGGACTAATGATTAAGAGTCTGGGACTAATGATCCAGATACTGGGACTAATGATCCAGATACTGGGACTAATGATTAAGAGACTGGGACTAATGATTAAGAGTCTGGGACTAATGATTAAGAGTCTGGGACTAATGATCCAGATACTGGGACTAATGATCCAGATACTGGGATTAATGATCCAGATACTGGGACTAATGATTAAGAGACTGGGACTAATGATTAAGAGACTGGGACTAATGATTAAGAGTCTGGGACTAATGATCCAGATACTGGGACTAATGATCCAGATACTGGGATTAATGATCCAGATACTGGGACTAATGATTAAGAGACTGGGACTAATGATTAAGAGACTGGGACTAATGATCCAGATACTGGGACTAATGATTAAGAGTCTGGGACTAATGATCCAGATACTGGGACTAATGATCCAGATACTGGGACTAATGATTAAGAGTCTGGGACTAATGATCCAGATACTGGGACTAATGATCCAGATACTGGGATTAATGATCCAGATACTGGGACTAATGATTAAGAGACTGGAACTAATGATCCAGATACTGGGATTAATGATCCAGGTACTGGGACTAATGATTAAGAGACTGGGACTAATGATCCAGATACTGGGATTAATGATCCAGATACTGGGACTAATGATTAAGAGACTGGGACTAATGATCCAGATACTGGGACTAATGATTAAGAGACTGGGACTAATGATCCAGATACTGGGACTAATGATTAAGAGACTGGGACTAATGATCCAGATACTGGGACTAATGATTAAGAGACTGGAACTAATGATCCAGATACTGGGACTAATGATTAAGAGACTGGGACTAATGATCCAGATACTGGGACTAATGATCCAGATACTGGGATTAATGATTAAGAGTCTGGGACTAATGATCCAGATACTGGGACTAATGATCCAGATACTGGGATTAATGATCCAGATACTGGGACTAATGATTAAGAGACTGGAACTAATGATCCAGATACTGGGATTAATGATCCAGGTACTGGGACTAATGATTAAGAGACTGGGACTAATGATCCAGATACTGGGATTAATGATCCAGATACTGGGACTAATGATTAAGAGACTGGGACTAATGATCCAGATACTGGGACTAATGATCCAGATACTGGGATTAATGATTAAGAGTCTGGGACTAATGATCCAGATACTGGGACTAATGATCCAGATACTGGGATTAATGATCCAGATACTGGGGCTAATGATTAAGAGACTGGAACTAATGATCCAGATACTGGGATTAATGATCCAGGTACTGGGACTAATGATTAAGAGACTGGGACTAATGATCCAGATACTGGGATTAATGATCCAGATACTGGGACTAATGATTAAGAGACTGGGACTAATGATCCAGATACTGGGACTAATGATTAAGAGACTGGGACTAATGATCCAGATACTGGGACTAATGATTAAGAGACTGGGACTAATGATCCAGATACTGGGACTAATGATTAAGAGACTGGGACTAATGATCCAGATACTGGGACTAATGATTAAGAGACTGGAACTAATGATCCAGATACTGGGACTAATGATTAAGAGACTGGGACTAATGATCCAGATACTGGGACTAATGATTAAGAGACTGGGACTAATGATCCAGATACTGGGACTAATGATTAAGAGACTGGAACTAATGATCCAGATACTGGGACTAATGATTAAGAGACTGGGACTAATGATCCAGATACTGGGACTAATGATTAAGAGACTGGAACTAATGATCCAGATACTGGGACTAATGATTAAGAGACTGGGACTAATGATCCAGATACTGGGACTAATGATTAAGAGACTGGGACTAATGATTAAGAGACTGGAACTAATGATCCAGATACTGGGACTAATGATTAAGAGACTGGGACTAATGATCCAGATACTGGGACTAATGATTAAGAGACTGGGACTAATGATCCAGATACTGGGATTAATGATCCAGATACTGGGACTAATGATTAAGAGACTGGAACTAATGATCCAGATACTGGGACTAATGATTAAGAGACTGGAACTAATGATCCAGATACTGGGACTAATGATTAAGAGACTGGGACTAATGATCCAGATACTGGGACTAATGATTAAGAGACTGGAACTAATGATCCAGAGACTGGGACTAATGATTAAGAGACTGGAACTAATGATTAAGAGACTGGAACTAATGATCCAGATACTGGGACTAATGATTAAGAGACTGGGACTAATGATTAAGAGACTGGAACTAATGATCCAGATACTGGGATTAATGATTAAGAGACTGGAACTAATGATCCAGATACTGGGACTAATGATTAAGAGACTGGGACTAATGATTAAGAGACTGGAACTAATGATCCAGATACTGGGACTAATGATTAAGAGACTGGAACTAATGATCCAGATACTGGGACTAATGATCCAGATACTGGGACTAATGATCCAGATACTGGGACTAATGATTAAGAGACTGGAACTAATGATCCAGATACTGGGACTAATGATCCAGATACTGGGACTAATGATCCAGATACTGGGACTAATGATTAAGAGACTGGAACTAATCATCCAGATACTGGGACTAATGATCCAGATACTGGGACTAATGATCCAGATACTGGGACTAATGATTAAGAGACTGGAACTAATGATCCAGATACTGGGACTAATGATCCAGATACTGGGACTAATGATCCAGATACTGGGACTAATGATTAAGAGACTGGAACTAATGATTAAGAGACTGGAACTAATGATCCAGATACTGGGACTAATGATTAAGAGACTGGGACTAATGATCCAGATACTGGGACTAATGATTAAGAGACTGGGACTAATGATTAAGAGACTGGAACTAATGATCCAGATACTGGGACTAATGATTAAGAGACTGGAACTAATGATCCAGATACTGGGACTAATGATCCAGATACTGGGACTAATGATCCAGATACTGGGACTAATGATTAAGAGACTGGAACTAATGATCCAGATACTGGGACTAATGATCCAGATACTGGGACTAATGATCCAGATACTGGGACTAATGATTAAGAGACTGGAACTAATCATCCAGATACTGGGACTAATGATCCAGATACTGGGACTAATGATCCAGATACTGGGACTAATGATTAAGAGACTGGAACTAATGATCCAGATACTGGGACTAATGATCCAGATACTGGGACTAATGATCCAGATACTGGGACTAATGATTAAGAGACTGGAACTAATGATCCAGATACTGGGACTAATGATCCAGATACTGGGACTAATGATTAAGAGACTGGAACTTATGATCCAGATACTGGGATTAATGATCCAGATACTGGGACTAATGATTAAGAGACTGGAACTAATGATCCAGATACTGGGACTAATGATTAAGAGACTGGAACTAATGATCCAGATACTGGGACTAATGATTAAGAGACTGGGACTAATGATCCAGATACTGGGACTAATGATTAAGAGACTGGAGCTAATGATCCAGATACTGGGACTAATGATTAAGAGACTGGAGCTAATGATCCAGATACTGGGACTAATGATTAAGAGACTGGAACTAATGATCCAGATACTGGGACTAATGATTAAGAGACTGGAACTAATGATCCAGATACTGGGACTAATGATTAAGAGACTGGAACTAATGATTAAGAGACTGGAACTAATGATCCAGATACTGGGACTAATGATTAAGAGACTGTAACTTATGAGCCAGATACTGGGACTAATGATTAAGAGACTGGAACTAATGATCCAGATACTGGGACTAATGATTAAGAGACTGGAACTAATGATCCAGATACTGGGACTAATGATCCAGATACTGGGACTAATGATTAAGAGACTGGAACTAATGATCCAGATACTGGGACTAATGATCCAGATACTGGGACTAATGATTAAGAGACTGGAACTAATGATCCAGATACTGGGACTAATGATCCAGATACTGGGACTAATGATTAAGAGACTGGAACTAATGATCCAGATACTGGGACTAATGATTAAGAGACTGGGACTAATGATTAAGAGACTGGGACTAATGATCCAGATACTGGGACTAATGATTAAGAGACTGGGACTAATGATCCAGATACTGGGACTAATGATTAAGAGACTGGGACTAATGATTAAGAGACTGGAACTAATGATCCAGATACTGGGACTAATGATTAAGAGACTGGAACTAATGATCCAGATACTGGGACTAATGATTAAGAGACTGGAACTAATGATCCAGATACTGGGACTAATGATTAAGAGACTGGGACTAATGATCCAGATACTGGGACTAATGATTAAGAGACTGGAACTAATGATCCAGATACTGGGACTAATGATTAAGAGACTGGAACTAATGATCCAGATACTGGGACTAATGATTAAGAGACTGTAACTAATGATCCAGATACTGGGACTAATGATTAAGAGACTGGAACTAATGATCCAGATACTGGGACTAATGATTAAGAGACTGGAACTAATGATCCAGATACTGGGACTAATGATTAAGAGACTGGAACTAATGATCCAGATACTGGGACTAATGATCCAGATACTGGGACTAATGATTAAGAGACTGGAACTAATGATCCAGATACTGGGACTAATGATTAAGAGACTGGAACTAATGATCCAGATACTGGGACTAATGATTAAGAGACTGTAACTAATGATCCAGATACTGGGACTAATGATTAAGAGACTGGAACTAATGATCCAGATACTGGGACTAATGATTAAGAGACTGGAACTAATGATCCAGATACTGGGACTAATGATTAAGAGACTGTAACTAATGATCCAGATACTGGGACTAATGATTAAGAGACTGGAACTAATGATCCAGATACTGGGACTAATGATTAAGAGACTGGAACTAATGATCCAGATACTGGGACTAATGATTAAGAGACTGGAACTAATGATCCAGATACTGGGACTAATGATCCAGATACTGGGACTAATGATTAAGAGACTGGAACTAATGATCCAGATACTGGGACTAATGATTAAGAGACTGGAACTAATGATCCAGATACTGGGACTAATGAGACTGGAACTAATGATCCAGATACTGGGACTAATGATTAAGAGACTGGAACTAATGATCCAGATACTGGGACTAATGATTAAGAGACTGGAACTAATGATCCAGATACTGGGACTAATGATTAAGAGACTGGAACTAATGATCCAGATACTGGGACTAATGATTAAGAGACTGGAACTAATGATCCAGATACTGGACTAATGATCCAGATACTGGGACTAATGATTAAGAGACTGGAACTAATGATCCAGATACTGGGACTAATGATTAAGAGACTGGGACTAATGATTAAGAGACTGGAACTAATGATCCAGATACTGGGACTAATGATTAAGAGACTGGAACTAATGATCCAGATACTGGGACTAATGATTAAGAGACTGGAACTAATGATCCAGATACTGGGACTAATGATTAAGAGACTGGAACTAATGATCCAGATACTGGGATTAATGATCCAGATACTGGGACTAATGATTAAGAGACTGGGACTAATGATTAAGAGACTGGAACTAATGATCCAGATACTGGGACTAATGATTAAGAGACTGTAACTTATGATCCAGATACTGGGACTAATGATTAAGAGACTGGAACTAATGATCCAGAGACTGGGACAAATGATTAAGAGACTGGGACTAATGATCCAGATACTGGGACTAATGATTAAGAGACTGGAACTAATGATCCAGAGACTGGGACTAATGATTAAGAGACTGGAACTAATGATCCAGATACTGGGACTAATGATTAAGAGACTGGGACTAATGATCCAGATACTGGGACTAATGATTAAGAGACTGGAACTAATGATCCAGATACTGGGACTAATGATTAAGAGACTGGAACTAATGATCCAGATACTGGACTAATGATCCAGATACTGGGACTAATGATTAAGAGACTGGAACTAATGATCCAGATACTGGGACTAATGATTAAGAGACTGTAACTTATGATCCAGATACTGGGATTAATGATCCAGATACTGGGACTAATGATTAAGAGACTGGAACTAATGATCCAGAGACTGGGACTAATGATTAAGAGACTGGAACTAATGATCCAGATACTGGGACTAATGATTAAGAGACTGGGACTAATGATCCAGATACTGGGACTAATGATTAAGAGACTGGAACTAATGATCCAGATACTGGGACTAATGATTAAGAGACTGGAACTAATGATCCAGAGACTGGGACTAATGATTAAGAGACTGGAACTAATGATCCAGAGACTGGGACTAATGATTAAGAGACTGGAACTAATGATCCAGATACTGGGACTAATGATTAAGAGACTGGAACTAATGATCCAGATACTGGGACTAATGATTAAGAGACTGGAACTAATGATCCAGAGACTGGGACTAATGATTAAGAGACTGGAACTAATGATCCAGATACTGGGACTAATGATTAAGAGACTGGAACTAATGATCCAGATACTGGGACTAATGATTAAGAGACTGGAACTAATGATCCAGATACTGGGACTAATGATTAAGAGACTGGAACTAATGATCCAGATACTGGGACTAATGATTAAGAGACTGGAACTAATGATCCAGATACTGGGACTAATGATTAAGAGACTGGAACTAATGATCCAGATACTGGGACTAATGATTAAGAGACTGGAACTAATGATCCAGATACTGGGACTAATGATTAAGAGACTGGAACTAATGATCCAGATACTGGGACTAATGATTAAGAGACTGGAACTAATGATCCAGAGACTGGGACTAATGATTAAGAGACTGGAACTAATGATCCAGATACTGGGACTAATGATTAAGAGACTGGACTAATGATCCAGATACTGGGACTAATGATTAAGAGACTGGAACTAATTGATCCAGATACTGGGACTAATGATTAAGAGACTGGAACTAATGATCCAGATACTGGGACTAATGATTAAGAGACTGGGAACTAATGATCCAGATACTGGGACTAATGATTAAGAGACTGGAACTAATGATCCAGATACTGGGACTAATGATTAAGAGACTGGAACTAATGATCCAGATACTGGGACTAATGATTAAGAGACTGGGACTAATGATCCAGATACTGGGACTAATGATTAAGAGACTGGAACTAATGATCCAGATACTGGGACTAATGATTAAGAGACTGGAACTAATGATCCAGAGACTGGGACTAATGATTAAGAGACTGGGACTAATGATCCAGATACTGGGACTAATGATTAAGAGACTGGAACTAATGATCCAGAGACTGGGACTAATGATTAAGAGACTGGGACTAATGATCCAGATACTGGGACTAATGATTAAGAGACTGGAACTAATGATCCAGATACTGGGACTAATGATTAAGAGACTGGAACTAATGATCCAGATACTGGGACTAATGATTAAGAGACTGGAACTAATGATCCAGATACTGGGACTAATGATCAGAGACTGGGACTAATGATTAAGAGACTGGAACTAATGATCCAGATACTGGGACTAATGATTAAGAGACTGGAACTAATGATCCAGATACTGGGACTAATGATTAAGAGACTGGAACTAATGATCCAGATACTGGGACTAATGATTAAGAGACTGGAACTAATGATCCAGATACTGGGACTAATGATTAAGAGACTGGGACTAATGATTAAGAGACTGGAACTAATGATCCAGATACTGGGACTAATGATTAAGAGACTGGGACTAATGATCCAGATACTGGGACTAATGATTAAGAGACTGGGAACTAATGATCCAGATACTGGGACTAATGATTAAGAGACTGGAACTAATGATCCAGATACTGGGACTAATGATTAAGAGACTGGAACTAATGATCCAGATACTGGGACTAATGATTAAGAGACTGGAACTAATGATCCAGATACTGGGACTAATGATTAAGAGACTGGGACTAATGATCCAGATACTGGGACTAATGATTAAGAGACTGGAATAATGATCCAGATACTGGGACTAATGATTAAGAGACTGGGACTAATGATCCAGATACTGGGACTAATGATTAAGAGACTGGAACTAATGATCCAGAGACTGGGACTAATGATTAAGAGACTGGAACTAATGATCCAGAGACTGGGACTAATGATTAAGAGACTGGGACTAATGATTAAGAGACTGGGACTAATGATCCAGATACTGGGACTA